>NC_056727.1:1133201582-1133471582 GCF_019279795.1 Protopterus annectens | reverse complement strand
CTATGTAATATTCTGATGTGGGTATAGCAGATGCCCGTACCTCCTAAACCTTAAGAGCACATCTACTGGAGAGTCCGTAAATCATTGGGGGAACACATAGGGACCATATCATTGACCTGTCCCCGATTACCATGGACGTCCATGATCACGAATCGTAATCTAACACAGTCCCAACTAAACTCCCTAGAACTAGTGATATTAGGACAGATTGCGAAATACACATAATGAATAATGACAATATATAAGAGTCATAAACAGCATGTACCTCAGACAATAATGTGTATGTATACATATGCTCTGGCACTGTCAATGTGTCAGGTTAATAGCACCAAACATCAAAATGTGTCCCTGAGGGTGTTATGCAGTGTCCCTGATTCAGTGACCACTCTTCCCCATTCATATGAGAGGTCTGCTAGTGATGGAAAGCGCATATTCCGCCAACTAACTTAGAAAGATGATAGAATTATAGGTTGGGGTTAACACCTGTCCACCTTTGCGAGGGACACTACCCTTTGGGCAGGTATGTCCTGCAAAATAAATGGACTTATGGCAAATGTCCTGTGATTTAGGGCAAAGAATTCCTAAATTGTATGTAGTAGTTGCATAAAACAATTATTTTGTATCTGGAACACATAAATGTTATAAGAAACAGTATAAGCAACTATAATGCTACAAGAATACTCTTTTATTTAGGCATATCAGTAAAGTATCCTCCTTTCTACTGGCTGGGGGTATGTGTTGCCCTACAAATTCTGACATCTCTACATACAGGTCCTATAGGGTTGCCACCTTTCCAAATGGCCAAAGTGGGACATGTTCTGTAGAAATGTCAGACTTTCTAGGATGAAACATACCTACAGCTGCACATAGTACAGGATTATACTTATTTGCACAAATAAAAGTTAGTCTAGTAACATTTTAATTGCTTATGCTACTTCACATAACATATAGACGTGTCATATATAAAATAAGTGTTTCATGTAACTATTAAAGAAACATAGAATATAATACTGTCCTGTAATCAGGATATTTGCTATGTTTTGCTTATTTCCGCAGGACACAACTGCCTAAAGAGGGACTGTCCCTCGCAAAGTGGGACAGGTGTTAACCCTAAAGCCCCACCTTGGACAATTTACAAGGTGGCAAACCTACAATAGGTAGGCACTAGCATAGCTCGGCAGATGGATGTGGCTCCCAAGAGCCAATTACTTGTCTGTACTGAAGAGTATCAGTACCCATGTATCAGCCAGATGAGAGCAGATTGTATGAGAAACACACAAATAAAATAATTAATTCACTGGACAGGCCGCCGATACTGTACAGTCGAACGCCATTCCGTCGCCTAATGGGCAGCCATTCCCAATATTGTAGTCATGTAGTCCGATATAATAGGTATCACAAGGTAATATTGTGGTCATCACTCCAACCCAGGGGTGTGAGTGACACATGCAAGCAACAATGTTGGTGCATGTGCAAGTGCGTGAGCGAGCAGCTGTAAGTGTGATTGGCGACCAGTATGCGAGTATTGTACTGGTAAAGCAATGTAGAGGCTAACCGAGTGTAAGAAGCTGTAACCAGAGGTCAGCAGAGCTTAACACTGTGTAAACCCATGCACAACCACTCCAGACTGCTTTAATGTGCCTTACTCCATTCGTATCCAATGAGCATGTTCTGCCCTGCAAGCAAATGAATGTCCTTTGCAAGGGTTGGAACCAGGACCCTGCACACACAGCTAATGTGAATTACCAATATGCCATGGAAGATATATAGACAAAGGACAGTAACACAAACATATCACACAGCGCAGTCACTCAGCAGTATAGGAATGTACCGTCAGATATGTCCGGACCACTGGTGTTTGCAGACCTGGCCTTCATGTGTTTAAGTGTGTGAGCATGGCCAGTATGACCATTCAGTATGTTGTCGACTGACATTGCAGTCATACCGTCAAGTGTGTGAGCATGGCCAGTATGGCCAGCTGTATCGCATGTGTTACATATCTAGGTAGTCTGTAATGTGGTGCTGACCTTTTTGTTGTACACTGACAGGTGGCATGCTGTGTCCACAGGGTATCCATCAGTCATGTGGCATTGACTGTTGCTTCATTTCTGCATAGCGGGGGGACGCCCAACTGTATCTACATTCCTACACAGGAGGGGGGGCCCACCTGACTGTTGGTATATGTGTACGTTGGATGGGGTGCACACCTGACACATGTACACATTTGCTAGTACTGTACTGGTATGTCAGGCACTCCATTTCAGTGTGTAGACCTACCAATTGTGCTGGCTAGAGGCATACCGGTGTACTACAGAGCTTTATTCTTAATTACCAACATATTAGTTTCTGACTTCCTAGCCTTCAAAACCTACATCCAACTGGCTGGCCTGCTGTAGTCTGTCTGTGTGGGGTTGTGGGAGGGGTTACCCATAGGGCACATTCAGAGGCCATAGTTCAGCATTTGTTTGTGTTGGTCTACACCTGTCCAGCTGGTTGAGACTTGTTTGGGCTGTATGGACACACATGATGCTCAGCCCATTACCTACAGTGGGTTATGACACCCTGTGTACTACTGGCTACTATGGTGACTCACGTATGTGCTACAGATGTCATGGGACAACTATGGACGTCTACTGTCTGCTGCCTTAACATTCGGCCACCAAATTCCCTTGCATGCTCATATCCATACCATAGCTACAGGTACCAACACATTCTAATACAACTGCCAATTAGTAGGTTGATTGACTTACCTTGAGGGTGTGCCAGACCTGAGGATGGTGCTGGTGGGCTGCCTATGTCGGATGCCCATAGTGCACTCCCTATACAATGCTGAGAACAGGTAGTGTCATGTTTGGCATCCCTTTTACTGTCTGTGTGAGTCAGAGTGGGTGACATTCCCTGGGTCCCTACTGTGTCAGTGCATATGCTATGCGTTGCCTCTTTGCCAAGGCCAGGTCATACTGGGAATGCCTCCTACTGCCTACTGGGTCCGGCTCAGGTTGTTCCTCCTCCACGTCACTCTGTGCCTGTACAGGCCTTGGCATTGGTGGGAGGCTGTGTGGCCCTGCCCCGTGCTGTTCCTGCTGCAGCTGTTTCCGCAGGATCATATTGTGTAGCATAGCACATACCATAGCAATTTGGGTGCATGTAGCTGGTGAATAATGCAAGACTCCACCAGATGTGTCCAGACACCGGAACCACGACCTGAGCATCCCAAACACATGCTCTATTATATGTCTGGCCTGTGCGTATGCCTCATTATGGTGTTGTTGTTCAGGTGTGTGTGCATTTCTGATGGGTGTCATCAGCCACGGCTCCAGTGGGTACCCAGCATCCCCCACTAGGTGACCGTAGGGGATGTCCATATTGGCAAAGCTGTGGTACAGCTACATCAGATGCCATATATCGGAATCGCCATAGCTTCCAGGGCAGCCAGCACACACACTCAGTATAATGCCCTGGGCATCACATACGACCTGACAGTTGATGGAGGGGATGCCCCTGCAGTTAATGTAGGCCCTACCCTGCTCACCGGGTGGTGCTTTGATGCGTACATGCATGCAGGCTATAGCACCCACTACCCCAGGGTAGTCTGCCATTTGGTGGAAGAGACGCATATTGCTGGTCAACACCTCATGAGTGTTGAGGAAATGTACGTGCTCACTGGCATGTGGTGACATAGCATCCAGGAATTGGTTTAATACCCTGGATGCAGATGCCTGTGAGATCCCCATGATATCCCCAGTTGTGCTTTGGGAGGTACCTGTGGCTAGTATACCTAGGCTTACCCATACCTTGGTATCCACTGGGATGGGTTCCCCTTGACCTGTTCGATGTGTCAGGTGTGGCCGGCACAGCTCAACAATCTGCTGTAGGAGGTCTTTGTCCACCCTATAGCACTCTACTATCTCCAGCTCATGTAGCCCCTGGTATGTTACCCTGGGTCTGCACAGTCTTCTCTGTCTCCTCATTGAGGATTGTTCAGCAGCATTCACATCCTCACCACCCTCAGCCTCTTGCACATGTTGGTCTATGTTGCCTGCTGCAGCCCATCTTATTTTGTAGGTTTGTTTGTTAAAATTTCCCCGCATGTATACACCGGTGGTGTAGAGTGTGGAAAAACCCGAGGGGAAGGTGCTTGCTCACTTTATCATAGTGTCTGGGCTGGGCTGGTCTACTGGGCCTGTAATCTGCTGATTCTGATAAATATCACCTGTTTGCCCAGCTTGTTCACCTTGATTACTCTCCTACTGCTGTTGTTCCTCCCAATTGCACTAGGCAGGTATAGATACACCCCTAGCTTAGGCATGCTAAGCTAGAAGCAATCCCAATACACAGGGCTCCAATCCACGTACAGTATGCCTGACAGCCCCCCCCATGATTTCACCTATATTCGAGTCCTTCACCTGGCTATCTATACATATACACTCTTGGGACCTGCATCACACCCTGGGGATAAACGGGATTCACTATTTTCCACCTCATTTGCATAGTATTGTTTTCTAATGCATAGTGACATGACCCATACTGAGCCTCCCCAAACATAACCACTACTTACTGTCGTGCAGACCCACACACAACTGGTTAAAAGTGCCTTACTATCACCGTATTCAATGTTCCTTGTTCTTTCCAGCAACAAAACAACCGGCCTCTGCACGGCTCGAAACCAATACCCTGCACACCACAGACGATGTGCTTTACCACTAAGCCATGGCAGATATACATACATCTGAGGTTATCATGTACAGATCATCCAGCACAGGCATTCAACAATATAGGACATGTATTCCATCATGTAGATTTCTGTGTGCTAATGTCTATATATATATATATATATATATATATATATATATATATATATATATATATATATATATATATAAATATATATATGCGCACACATATGTAGATATAGAATATATATCTCAACAGTGAACCACGTGACACCAAAGCATTAGACAAGAATATAAAGGAAACCACATGCACCTCCTGTATTATGTACTGGTGTTAATATCAAGGCAACTGTGTTTCTGTGCGTCACCCGGGTTCAGACTGTATTCAGGGTAAGATTAGGGCTGCTGACATTACTCACCAGACCTATTGCCGAATGTATAGGTATGTCTTGCCAACCCAGTCTCTTGGCCAATTGCAACATTTATGGCCACTGTATAGGAAAACAACAAAACATGCTCCTCAACACATCCAGTAGCTAGCCACTCACAGACACCAGCACATAGGATATGACTGCCAAACACACACACCTGTCATGCCTTGGAATAGAACACCTACCTGACTATTCTGCCACACTACAGCATTACGCAGTTACAGAATGCGTTACAATGATTACTGGGACACAGCATTCCCAGAGGTGTACTTCTAGGTGGGTGACATTATCAGCAATGGCAAAGTCGGTGATAGGGATTGTATGGCATGTGAGCAGTCTAAAAGCATTACCCTTTCCTCCTACAGATGGAAACACACACACACACACACACACACACACACACACACACACACACACACACACACAGTTGGCATAGCTGGGATTAGAACACCGACCTAACTACCTTATCACACTACAGCATTACGCAGTTACAGAATGTGCTACCAAGATTACTGGGACACAGCACTCCCAGAGGTGTACTTCTGGGTGGGTGACATCATCAGCATTGGCAAAGACGGCGATAGGGATTGTATGGAGTGTGAACAGAATAAAAGCATATTTCTGTCCCCAGGCAGACAGAAACAAACACACACGCCAGTGGTGGGATCAGGACAACTGCCTATCTACAGACCACTATTACAATACTACATAGATAGGAGCCGCGCCACAGACACTACACCTTTCAAGACTGTCAATATGACCTTCTAGGAATGCAGACATCAACATGGATGCTGGCAGTTATGATGTACATACCTGTGAACCTGTGTGTTCAATGTAGGAATCCATCCTGAAGTGGAGTATGGCCATCTGTTGACTGGACGACTACTATCACTATACAGGGTTACAATGGCCATGCCCATACACATAGAGGCACATAACTGACACAAGGTGTCACTTGGCATGCTCATGCACTTAGTAGCACATGGCCGTATGGAATGCACTATGTGTCCATCTACACAACATTATACTGGGCATGCTCACACACTTAGTAGCCCACGGCTATTTTGTATGCACTCTGATTCTAAACACGGAAGGGCACAGTGGCCATGCTATTACAGTTAGATGTGAACAACACATTGTAATGGACTCTGGTGTCGACAGTTGTCATTGTTAACAGGAACGTTGCACTACATATATCTGACACCGGTCTTCTGCACAACATCTGCTGCTGTCCATCAACTTAGATGTACCAATCTATACCTGGCACACTACTACCACCTGTGGTGATGTCCTGCTAGGAGTGGCTACTTTGCTCATATAGTGCCATTCATAGTCGAATGTCCTGAGACCAGGTTAACACACTGACACCTAGAGGACAACTGCATTGTATGTGTATGCTAAACAGTGTTAGATGTGTAGCGTTCGTAATCACAGCTGCCCAGTGTATATCCAACAATGGGGAATACTGACATCTGTGCAGTGAGGAACACCTGGCTGGAGGCTCAGTTGTGCACAATAGCACTACCACCGTATACCTCGGAACAAGACATGTGGGCCATAACACAGGTACAGACTGCTCCAGGTGGTGGTGTCCCCACGTACATGAAGGCCACTCACATGTACTGACCAGTACACCCTCAAAAGGCATCACAGATGTGTCAGGTGTGGATCACAGTGTCAAAAGCCGCATTCTAGGATGTAGCCCTCAGACATCACCATGTCCTTGGATCAGCAACACACATCCAGACATGTGGTAGGACATATAATAGTACAACACCATGTGACCCATGACCAGTGGACTGTACCTAGTGCTACATCAACTGTGCAGACTACCCATGTACTGACACAGTTGCATCATGTGTTATGCAATGCAATGATACCACTGTTTGTAACCAGGTCAGCTGTACATATGACAGGGGCCCTGGGTCTATACAGCAGTAACAGATGACTGCTGCTGTACACCAGTAAACACCCTCATGTTTGGATATGACATACATGTACCTGCCATGGATATGTACATGCCACAAACACACACACCACATATGTATGTAGCATAGCTGTTCTTTGTGCAGACAGGTGGCTACAGCAATTACACACATGCACATGGAAGGTAGGTCCATGGCTGTTGAATGCAAACAGTACATAAGGTGTGATATCAATGTTGACTGAGTTAACATTCCCTCTGTACTAGTTACCCATGACAACTATCATATCATACAACAGTCCATGTGTCTTGTATGTCATCACACATGTCCACCAATTGCAATGCCTACAAACATGGCAAAATGGCAGGAATGTAGGAGCTACACACATTTACATGTAGTGGTGTGCATTCAGCTACCATGCGTGTGCAGTAGCTGATGTTTGCAGGTGACATGTGTCTTACTGCAACATGCAGTTGCAATGTAGCCCCATCATTGCCAACTGTATATGGTGATATGCTGACAGTATGGTAAGATGTACATCAGGTATGGACGGATGTGTGGACATAACTAAGTGGAGGGGCATCTTTCCAGATGGATGTTTGCTGAGTACAGCTCACAGGTGTGTCACAAGCAGTCCTACAATAACATGTGCAAACACTAAGCTATGGTTCTGTTAATTGAAGGGGAACACATACAACCTACACAGCCATCAGGGTGTCACTGACTGTAAATCACTTGACACCTGTAACACTTAAGACCTCCCGTGTGCATATATCAGCACAATTGCAAAAGGTAGCGTCGGTACACATTGTAATGTGGGCAATACTGCTGCATGTCTGTCATACATATCATAATATAGCAGGTGTTTGATTCACAGTACTGCCATGTGTGTTTGCTTGTGTCCATATATGTCACTTATGGTAAGGAATACATCCCAATTGTTACTCACTCTCCTGTACACTGTTGTAGAGATCTGTACATACTGCATAGGTGCATTCAATTGTGGACTACACAGTGTGTATGTGTATGTAAATATGGCTATCTGGTCCATGGAGTGAGGATGTATGTTACTATAGTGAACAGATAGGACCACTAACCCCTCCAGGTGATGCAATCTACTACCCTGTTGATGCCATCAATTGTAGGCATTACTGACTACCTGTACATGTGTATTCTCTGTGTCGCATCATGTAGGTGCACAGTACTGTAATGATGATTACCACATATGCAGGGGTCCTCACCTCAACCCTATCAAGTGTGTGTGTGTGTGTGTGTGTGTGTGTGTGTGTGTGTGTGTGTGTGTGTGTGTGTGTGTGTGTTACAGTGTTGTTGCCCCCGTGAGTGTGGGCGTGTTACTGTTTGTCTGAATACATGTGTGCGAATAACTGTGTGTGTGTGTGTGTGTGTGTGTGTGTGTGTGTGTGTGTGTGTGTGTGTGTGTGTGTGTGTGTGTGTGTGTGTAGTTGTGTGTTCACATCCTGTAATGTGAATGTGTATTACTGCTATTCAGTGAGGCCTCATGCTATCAACTGGCCTCTACCCTTGTCATAAGCTAGACTGCTATGTAAACTCCCCTCCTCATGTAACTGTACCTGTGATGCACCCGGTATGGATGTCAAGTCTCTAGCCACTCTAGCTTAGTACACAGCACCCATGCTCCTGGACCAGTAGATGTGTAGACATCTTTGCAATGTCAGCCTTTCTAACACTGAGGTTGAGGCTACGAATAGCATGTTGGTATTGCCATGCATACCTGTGAGTAGTCCACATTTACACATGGGAAACTAACTGCAATCACTGACACTCAACAGCCCATGCAATTAGGCCTGAAGGAGGGAAGCAGGACATCATGACCAACATGCTGTTACTGTTGTTACCAAGACACATACTGTGAACAGAAAACAATGCATTCTAAACCTATACTACATGGTATGTCTGCTGCATGTCAACAGTGCACAACAATTGTAATCTACACTTATCTCCCTATTCTGTTCACCCTGTGCATCAGACCATATGAGCATGCCTCTGTACTGATGGTGTGGATGGCAGGGATGCGACACAGGCATCATCATATGCACATGGTGATAATGTTTGCCAGGGGCCTAGGCTGCACCAGTGGATGACAACATGTGTGTGGTTTATGGCCTGTGATCTAATTGGCCATGTGTGGTTGTTATGCATGTGTGTGCTGCGGAACCTTACAGATGTTTCTGGTGTGTGCGTGTATGTGTGCACACAGTTCTGCCATGTGTCTGGCCTACACAGGGGTATTATTGACAGCTCCAGACTGTACAGACCATGTTTTACAGCTCACAGTGTCTGGCCACAGCCACGTGACCTGTGCCTGCCAGGGGTTGCACGGGCACTACCAGGCAGAGGTGCAGATTGGGTACTGTCTGATGACACATGTCCACTGGAACCGTGTCCCTGTTGGGACTGTCCAGGGCCAAGTGCATGTGGCCTGCTGTGTCCTGGTGTGATCAGCGCAGCACCAGCTGCACTGCTGCTGCTACCACCACTATGGGAGCGGCCATGTGAGGTAGCTCGTAAACATAGACCTGCACCAGGTAATGTAGCCAGCCTACATCCACGTGCCTAAGCCTCACTCCTACCAGATGTCCCAGCACAGACAGCTCACACTCGTGGATTGTCATATGATGGTCAAGGATTCCAAACATGTCCCCAATCTTCTGTCCAAAACCTCAGCAATCTGCTGTTGAGCATTGGCCATTGCCTGGATGTTGTTGTTTAAAGAACGGATAGCAGCCTTCTGAAGCCTCTGCCCTTCTCTGTTCTGCCATTCAGCATGTACTTGTGCCACCAGTACAGCCTGAAACATGCATCTGGTGACACCAGCCGCTGCGCTCTGTCCTGCAGGGGCATGTCGGCCAGAGGTCCTCCTACGAGCAGGACAGGCCATATGCCTGTGTGGGCCATCTCCAGTCATTTGCCTGACACCATGTTGTAAACACACACCTTCCATAGCCACCACACTTTCCTGCTCCAAGCTACCACATGCCAACTGTCCTTCCTCTATGGCCACTGATGATTAGATATGTGTTGGCATGAGATCTGTGTGCGGGGATGAGGGGGATATAGGTGGAATGGCAACCAATGGCACAGATTCAGCCCCTGACAACCCTGCCTGTGCCTCAAGCATATGTTCATCATCACTGCTAGAATCTGTGGGGGCACTAACATCAGATGGACCTAAGGAGGGTAACACACCCACATCACCTGTGAGGGCAGACAAAGTCTCTACATTACAATACAGACACACACAGACACACAACATGCATGTGATATGACAGAAGGCATGCAACATGCATGTGATACAGCAGACGGCAGGCAACTCTGATAATAATAGTGGTAGTTATCATACATCCCTAGGTTGCACACAACAGCATGCATGTGTCATGGCAGAAGCCATGCATTTCACACAATCATGGTAGTAAGCATGCATCCCTGTGTTACACCATGTGGACCAGCACAGGTTAACAGTACACATGGCTGATATGTGGCATATGACCTTGACATTAACATGTAGTATGACATGTAATCTGCTGACGTGTGCATTGACATGCATACATGTTTAACACAATGGTGTCCTGTCACATATACAGTGGGGTAATGGTGTCACATTGCAGTGTTGTCTGTCTGCCCTACAGATAAAATGCACATTTAGCAGATGTGCATGACAATTGCAGGGTGTTATGAGGTGTCTATATTGCTATACAGTGTGAAGTACAGACACAGTGCATAGCCATGACTGTGTGCATACAAAATACATATATACTGTGGATTGTGACCCACATCGCTGAGGTATATACATACTAAACCATGATGTGGAATGTGTGACACAGGTCACCGAAGGCCATACGGATGACACCCCTGCACATCTGCAAACATATTTTAGCTGCCTGGCAACCATGTCCACACATGGCAGACTTGTCAATACATCATGTCCCACATGACATTTGTGTACCACACACATGAGATGCATGGCTGACAGTGATGTCTAACAGCAGCAAGGGAAATGTACTGTATCTGTGGCCTGATGTGGTTGTCTGTGTATGTATGTGGATGCTGTACAGGTGACTACTATCATGCTGTGACACAGTCATGATGTTCAACACATCTTATGCGGTCGAATGACGTTACGGCTCCACAAGCTGTGCACAGGCCTGTAGGATGTCTAGTGTTCCACATCTGCAATATAACCATTCAACAAAGGCTATAGTTGGACCATGTGGAGCCAATGTACAACAGGGTGTACACACAGACACATCACATCTACTGTGTGTTGCTACATGTCTCTGGCCATCCTCCATGGCCATGTGTGAACATGTGTTGGCCAAATGGTTGTGATGGCCATCTATCTCACATGTCTGTGTTGTCCCATATGACATACACCCATAGATGTCATATACTCCACTGTCCACAGGGTAATGCAGACAAAGGGTTGTATGTTTGGTATGTGGGGTATGTTTTATGGGATAGTGAAACAATGTTGCAGCCGGCCCACTACATGTCATGGACATGTCAGATGGCACATCACAATGTGTGCTCTCATAGCAGGGGCATAATCCACACCGGTGAATCCTGTGGGCTGCCCATACTCCAGCTCACTGTGTAGTACTGTTTGCGTACTCAGTATGTGTAGTTCTGATGTGTAGTACATGTTCCTACATTGAACAACACCTCCACCATTGTATGCACAGCTGTCCACACATCTAGCAATGACAGTTTGTGAGGTTTCATGTCGGTGTTTCACATAGTTTGTAAGTATTGCACATGGGTAGCCATTGTGATGGATTGCAGATGCGACCTGTATATTGCGACAGGACCATACATTATGTATACATGTGTTAAAAGGCCACATGGTGAATAGATCTGTGCATTAACATGCCTGATATTTATAACTGTCTCACCTTGCAATGGGCTGCTGTCTTAGCGGAATGCCAGAAGTACCTATATAGGGGTGACACAGCAGTATGATCATTATCCTTGCCTGTATGACAGCTACAGGGTGCAATGTGCATGTTAACACATTCGCCAGTACAATAGGATATACTATGGAGTATGCACATGTGTGCATACACAGAGTAGCATACTATAGTATGGGACATGTGTGTATACATGCCTTGCACATGATGTTACATTACATATTGTACAGTGACACATGCAACTATATGGAATATAATAGTTATATGTGCAGTAGTGACTTACCAGGCAACTCCACGCTCAGTGGTTGAGAGACACCCACCTCCACGATGTCAGTTAAGGCTTGTGGATGCTGTTCTGCCGGTGTCCATAGGTTGGCCAGTAGCTCCTTGGTACTTGTGAGTGGGGGCTGGGTTGGTGGCCCACCACCTGTTGCACCTTGTTCCTTGGTGATTGCAATCACACGCTGTTTCACCCATCTGATTAGGTCTGTACAGTGTCTGCACACCTGCTGGTATGTGCAGTTATGGCTACCCACATCATTAACCCTCCTGTGAAGTTCCTGCCATAGGTCATCCCACTGCTGTGCATCCTGTGGCACATGGCTAAACAGGACATCATAGTTGTCTTGGAGGTAAGGTATGATGGCCTCCTTCTCCAAGCATGTATAGGCTGGTAGCCTTGCTCGTGGCATACCTGGAAGACAGAATGATGGAGACAGGTTACAGAGATACAGCTGCACATACATGTGTATCACATTTATTACATATAAATAGCTGTCTTTGCAAATCTTCATGACACTGACACCACTGACATGTTTGTGTCACACACGTGTGACACTCAATGGGGATTATATATTATCACCATATATGTGTGTGTCACCTGATTAAATTGCTCATACTCCATGTGGATGCTGTCTTGATGTGGGCATGTCTGTTTGCCTGTACTGGTATTCTTACCTATCAGCACATGTCTGGATGTGTCCACATTAATGCTGTTGACCTTGATGCTGTGTATATGTCACATATAAACACTTACACTGCCTTAACGGACATGACCTGTGACACTACAGACATGCACACAGAAGGTTGTACATGCATGTGTTTTGCCATATACATCTACACGGCACTGTACAGCAGTTCAACATCCTGCCACGTATCGCCTGTGTTGCACATGTGATACACATGGGACACTGGCTAGCCTGTTGGTATTTGCAGGGATGGTTATAAACTATAGCATGTACGGCCAAGGTCATCTAGTAGTCTGTATGCCCTGGGTCATGTATGAGCCTAGGATGTAAGGTTACCTAGCTGTAGCTGACAGCTGTGTTTCCAGCACCAGGTGAAGCAGTGCCACATAACTGATCCACACGGTTAATGATACATCTACCATGCGGTCATCACACCATGTCTGACAGAGGTGAAATGTGCAGCTTTTCTGGACAGGGATGCATAGTATGGCAGGAGTATGTAACATGTATGGCACAAGGATCCATCCAGCATGTGGTGATCCTTGTACTAGAAAGGTGGATGTCCATGGCGTATGTATTTGAGATCAGGATATGTACGTGTAGCATGTCCAACATCACAGTGTTGGACAAGACTTTATGCAGGGTAGGCATCATGCTACATAGTGAAGATGAGGATTGTGAAGGCTGGTGTCGGACGTCCAGACTTGGCCAATACCCCATAAAGGTGATATGTGATCCGATATAAGTCACTTGAGTGATGAGTATGGATGAACAATGATCTCTGTATTCATGGATGGCACCCTGTTATTACTAGAGTTGCCACGTATGACTATCTAAAAGGCTTGGTGACGTCACTATCTCAGGGAGGAAAACTGCACAGCAGCATCCCTTACACACAGTGTCCATTATGTTAACCACTGCCTAGGTGGTAGTTCATGGGTACAGGGTTATTAACCTAGCAGTGGTGCAATATGCAGCTGTCAGATTGTGCACATATGTCACACACCTCACCCACAAAGCCCCTTCTGCATGTTGTCCACAACACTGAGTCAGCTATTACTCCTAGGTCATAGCCTTTCACATACTTGCATAGCCAGATGCCTCCTGTTTGTCTGTGTGGTGTGGTCTACAATGAGGGGGAGTACAACGAATTAACCCTGTCCTACTGTAGCTGGCACCAGTGTGATATGCACATATTAATCAGACACCTTCTGTAGTGTTGGTACTGTCAACAGTCCACTGGAAGAACACTCCTGTGACATACGAATGTACATCTAGTATACTGAGTGTAGGTGGAACACAGTATGGGTGATGATGTCCTATGACCTGACACAGGTATGATATGCAGTGTGAAATCATCCTTACTGTCATCTACATCTGTACTGCTGACAACATATACGTTGATTAAGGTTCATGGCCTTTCAGACCAGACTCACCAGGGTAGTAGTGCACTGCTTCCCATTATGAGTGGTGTCTCCACTTTGTGGGTTGTGATAACTGTTGGTGTGCACCATTCAGTGTTTTCACAGACTGACATGAAGCTATGTTTTACATGATGTGTATGTGTAGAGCAAACTGTTTTGCCATATGTGTATGATACAACCAGGGATGTTGACAGGTCCCATGCAGCCTGAGTGCACCTTGTACCATCATAGTTATGGTTACAGGGGCTCTGTAGTGTACATGGATATATTATTGTGTACCTGTTGAGGGGGGCAATGTGTTTATGTTATCCAACACCCTATCTGTATTGCTTATTCATGCTCAGCACTTGTTCAGAACATGTAAGCACTACATGAGCTACTAATTACTGTAGCACTCAATCCTCCTCATTACCTACAGGTAAACACTGCTTGTACTTACATTTCCTGCTTTCCTAGAGTAAAACAGCTCTTGTACACACTTTCCTCACTTATCTAGAGGGTTGAAATAGTTATATATTCAGGCATGTCCAAGTGTCAATTCCCAGTGTTCTCGCCTGTCTATATGATGAATATGGGCATCTTGAGGCAATATAGAAATTGTCTTGTGTACACAGTCAATACTCCTCTCCTAACATCCAACACTACAACCTGTGGGAGATGCACATATCTAACCATGCTGGATGTAAAGCTCTCTCCAACCCAGACTGAACTTGACAATCATGTGGGGAAGTTAAACATTTGCACCACACCACACTCATCACATAGTCTCACTAAATCTCCACCAGCACAGGCCACACATAGTAACACAACATTTGCAGAGCCTCTCAATAGGCAACAGAGAACTCCAAAGCAGAAACGCAGGCAGACCCCATCCCCCAACACAACACAAATGACTTATAGCCCACAGACTCAGTGTGCCCATCAACCACAGTCAATAGGGCAAAATAACGTACCCAACACACCAGTCATAGGTGACTCTATAGGCAGTCACACTGATGTTTCACTCACCAGGCTACACAAGGAGATAGCTACTGTCAGCTGCCTGTCAGGTAACAGGATCCGCAACATAACCTAGGCACTCAGGTCACTCCTCAACAGGTACAATATGACTGTGTCATTGTCCATGTTAGTGTGAATGCCCTGAGATGTACCTTCCTGGACTACATGTAAAGAGACATGGAATAGCTCTCCGATCTTGTAGCCCAGGCAGTTATCGCCCTAGCCCTGAGTAGCATTCTGCCATTGTCCAGACTGATAACACAGTACAAGGACAAAACTATTTACTTCAACAATTGGCTATGCTTCTGGAGTCATTCCAAGGGTATCCAGTATCTGTCTGCTTTGAATGACATGGTCGACAGGACACGATGCTTTGGCACAGATGGCCTGCACCTGTCGGCCCTGAGATTCCGGATAATGGCTAAGGCTCTTGCTGCTCCTATAGTGCCTGTTTTAGGCACAGTTCAAATAACATATTCACCACCATGACAGGAACAGGCAAGCAAAACCTGAGGGTAATGCTACTCAGTGCTTGACATCTTAATCTCAAATGCACTCACCCAAGGCACTCCTTGTAATGGACCACTTTGATATCTGTGCAGTGACTGGGACCTGCTTCTAGGCTCCTGAGAGCACCCCATGCACTACCAGGCTATTACTCATACCACACCTTTCAGTCATGTAACCAGGAACAGAACACCCACAGCAGAGGTGTGTCCATATTTCCTAAGAATATCCATACCTCCAGGCCAGTTGCTTAGCACAATGCATCAGAGGATATCCAAGTGCAACTAACTCTGGGCATAACTGCTTTACAAATTGTAGCTTGCTACAGATCTCCCACCATACCCCACGGTTAATGGTCCTCTCTTCTTGGTGTACTGGAAATTAGGGTTCAACCACACACACTACTAATGTGTGACTGACACTACCCCACCATTAACTGGGATACCTACTCATGTACCGACACATTAGGCCAACGCTTTCTGGGATTCATAAACTCCAATCGCCTGGATCAACCTATTCACACCACCACCAGGGGCAACAATATCCTAGACCTGGTCATTACCATCATGTGTGACTGGTGTTCCACACCTGGGGTTATCTCCTCGTTGGTCAGATCCGAATGTACGCAAATTACCCTTGTTATCCACATCCCAGCACCACAGCCTTTATGGAAACCACAGTACAATATTTCTACAAAGCCAACTTCAGGCTTCTTATGACAGCAGTAGTAAATGTCATGACACCCATGCAGATGGGACAATGCAGTTACAAGAGCTGAATCATACACAACTGCACTTTATTAGCACTTACACGACTGCATGGGTCATGTTATCCCAAACAGAACCATAACGCTACCCTCCAGAAAAAGGAAGCCACTCTGGTGGTCCACTGCCATGGACATAATGCACAACATAAGGAGAAGACTGTTACAAATTAGAGTAGAATCCCATGAGTGGAGGAGCTCCCTGGTCAGCCTCAGTAAGAATCTGAGATCCCTTATCACATTCTCCAAAGCTAACTACGTAAACATAACAGCAACTAATTCCAAGGACTACCACAATGTGTTCTAGAGGTATGTCACTACTCTCGAGGGCAATACCCACATCTGCTCTGACATACAGCAGTAAGGCACGAACATTACAGAACCGACTGATATTGGCAACATCCTGGCAGATAGGTTCAGTGCTAACTTTATACCCCTTACACACCCTAAAGGGACCGTATCTATACAGGAATGATGCAGAGTCCCTGCGATCACAACTACACAGTTCAAAGCTGCACTCTCTAAAGCAAGGAACACAGCATCCATGTGACCGTACAAAATCCCAGGCTGCGATTTCCACGAACTTCAGAATGAACTGGCTCCCCACTTAGGCACCATATTCAATAATAGCCTTGCATCAGGCATTGTTGCCCCTGAATGGCATACAGCAACAGTTATCCCACTCTACAAAGGTGGCGCTACAATGGACCAGGTGAACTATTGCCCTATATGCCTGACTAGACTGTTCTGCAAGGCTATGGAGCACATCATCATGGATCTCATTCACAGAGACATTGGTGGCCTCCAAACCTTTGATCCCACCCAGTTTGGATTTGTTAGGGCCAGATCATGCCACATAAACCTGGTGGACTCCTTTGAGACAGTTACCAAGGCATTAGATGAGGGTAAGGAGGTCCACATAGCCTACTTTGACCTCTCAAAGGCTTTCAACACCATTCCCCATTCTGGTATTATCAACATACACATCCACCTGCACATTAACCCCTACATCACGAGATGTTATGCAAAGTGGCTCACGGACAGAACCCACACAGTGAGGGTAGCATACTCTAGGTCCTACTGTAAATCAGTTACAATTGGCATCCCCCAGGGCTCGGTCATAGGGCCCCTCTTGTTCGGTATATGCTTCTCTGAGGTACAGGCTAGCACAGGAGGACTTAGGCTGAAAAGGTTTGCAGATGACTGCAAACTAGGGGCCATGATTGATTCCCCAGCTGATATAGACACCCTCCATAAGGCTGTCACTAGGACGGATACCTGGTATCAATAACATGGCCTCAAGCTGCATGCCACAAGGTGCATAGACATCCACTTTAGATTACACCAATCACCCGCGGACTATCACATAGGTGGTAGTCCCCTACATATATAAGACATAATAATGGATCTTAGAACCCAAGTAGATAGCATTCACTCCTTTGATAACCATATTGGCAAGGTGGTGTGGATATCCTTCTACTTGGCCCCCCCTAATCTCTAATGGGTTTGTAGCCAGAACAAAGGCAGCCATTGTGCCTCTCTACTCATGACTTATGAAACACATTAAAGGGTACAACACCCTATTTGGGATGTACCTTACGAGACAACAGCAATGGCTTGAAACACCACAACATTACCACACCAAGAAGAATACTGACCTCCGAAGGATGACGTATGTAGCCCAACTACAGAAACTCCAACTGTACTTGTTTGTATACCGCGTACTCAGAGATGATCTCTACTGGACATAGAAGGCCCATGTCCAAAACAGTATTGATGGATATGCTCCACATAAGCAAACGCTCCTGAGAGCCACATGCTCTGGGATATGTACCTAAATGCAACAATGACTAGAAAGTGCTGGAGGGATACATTCCTGACCTGGACACTCCCCATGCTTTGGAACATGATTCCTATGTACATCAGGCAGGGACCCTCACTAGCACTCTTCAAGAGATACTTTGATGGGTGGATTGGAGACAGACATGTACACTAGGGATCAATGCAGTGGCTCTGCTGTACAGAGGGGTAGGAAACTAATAGCTCTGCTGTTCATAGGCACAGAAAACTAAACTAGGGAGGTGGGGCAAGCCAAAACACTGTAGCTAGGCTTATGAATGGCCTTGGCCAGACAGCATAGTACCTACCTATGAACCTATTACATGTCCTTTGTGCATGGATAATTAACTAGCTCTTCCATTTCAATTAGCTATCATGCTGATACACTGTCTGGTGACTACAAGTCATATATATCCTGTTATTGTGTATTGTACATGCCAATAGACATACCTGATGTTTGCATAACATAACAGTAATGATATGTAAAATGTTAGACATATCTACCTACAATACTGTACATTACACATTTTTTGGCACAATATCCCACAATGCAAATCATAATTGCACAGCAGGACCTCCTTAGACATGTTATTTTCAGTTATGCGCCCATACATATGCCTACTGTTACAGTATATCAACATATACTATCCCCTGTTATGGCACGTACTTGTTGGTCCAACCCTGCCACTGACAGCGGCTGGAGTGGAATTGTTGTGTTCAAAGTCCTTATATAGCATCCCTTGTGGTGTATGAGGTGTTTACCTTGTGGCCTACAGCAGTACACACAATTTCTACGAGCGTTACTATGCTCAACAATACATCACTATATAATACCTTTTCCCACTATATGCATTGTGTACACTTTAATTATTACAGAACAGGTACTACATACACTGACATACTGAGTGTTCTACATACCTTATTAGTAACCCGAGTTGTCGTTGACAGTAATTTAAATCCTATTCGGTTTGTGTTGCAATCCTCGTTGTAATGTTTTGCTGGTATATACAGACGGTTTGAATGTATGATAAGCCATCCTTTTATACTTAGATATCAGTAACATGTGATATCCTGCTACCAATTGGTGTTCCGGAGTAGATGATTACATGCACATCAGTTGTGCAGCTACTCCATTAGCCAATGACATGGCAACAGTGCTGTATAATTGAATACTCCACTTGGGCATTGTCCCTTTGCCCTAATTTCCAGGAAGACGGCCTGGATGTGTTGTTTGTGATGAATTGCAACAGCTATATGGAGACACACGGAGATATATTACCTTAATGGCCCCTGTGGATTGTGTGTAATGGCTAGAGAATGTAGTTCTACATGTGAGTCTAGCTGTTATATTTCTGAACATTGCTACTTCTGCAGGGTTTGTACCTCATACATCTGCAAATGTTTAGGTCTGGCAAGGATGTTTGGGCAGCTCAAGGCTGTGTGGCTATGCATAGAACGTTAGGTGTTTTGAACTGTGCTCACCTGACATCTTTGGTATACTGTACATGTGTATCATACTGTGCTGTTAATCAGTAATTGGTAACACTTATTTGTGTACGCACAGTTGTCTGATATGGGATTATTGTAACCAAACCCTGTAACATCGGTGGCTGTTCCATTGTACAACAACAACTATTTCACATAGGGCCATTTCAGTGTGTCTCTGACAAGGTATGTTAAGGCTTCTGCAGATGTCATAGAGTGAGTGGATGTTTGTGATGTTATTACAGTATGTATTACAATTGTTTCAGGTGTGGGGGAGATGTAGGTGGGTGTACATAGCAGATGCAGGTGTGTAGGAACTGCATTTATACATATTCGATATGTGTGTGAGGGCTCCTTCCCTATTTGAAGACCTTACCTTTAGTGGACTAATACTATGGTAATTGCAGGCTGATTCATTAAGCCATTGTTAATTGGTTCCTGTATAGCATGCAGGTGATGTTGGTCCTTCAATCCCTTCGGAAAAACATTGGTATGTAATGAAATGTTGCTACATGAAAGCTGTCTCGTGTATTTCTGTCACAGATATTTGCATTCATTGGAGTTGTGTTGGTGACTGAACCTCTTTGGCTAGGGTTGCCACCTTTTCAAATGGCCATAGTGGGACATTTGCAGGACACACATTGGATTTTAGAGGCCGACACATACCCATGGTCAGTACAAAGTATAGAACTTTACAAATATGCCTATATAAAAGCTTATTCTTGTAGCGGTTTACTTGCTTATCCTGTTTATTGTTACATGTAGATATTTTAGCTACAGACATGACTATTTTATTCAACAATTACAGGCTGAACAAGGAGAGGGTGACTGTGAGCTGTCTATTGGGAGCTAGGATCCGCCACATAACACACGCACTCAAGTCACTCCAAAGCAAGTACAAATATGACTCCATCATTGTCCATGCTGGCGTGAATGACCTGAGACGTACCTCTCTGGACTACATGAAAAGAGACATAGAGGAGCTCTCTGATTATGTAGTCCAGGCTGGTATGACCCTGACCCTGAGCAGCATCTTGCCCTCACAAAGAATGATACCACAATACAAAGACAAGATGATCAGCTTTAATAATTGGCTCAAGTACTGGTGTCATTCTAAGGGGATCCAATGTCTGTCTGCCTGGGATGACATGTTGGACAGGCCACGCTGCTTCGCAAGGGAAGGCTTACACCTGTCACCACTGGGCTTCCGGATATTGGCTAAGGCTCTTGCCACCCCCATAGTGCCTTTTTTAGACAAGGCTCAAAAGACAAACCCACCTCCTTAGAAAACAAAAATGGAAAAAAACTAAGGGTAATGCTGCTCAATGCCAGAAGTCTAAATCTCAAGATGCAGGCACTCGATGAACTCCTCAGCATGGAGAACATTGACGTCTGTGCAGTAACTGAAACCTGGTTCAAGGCTCTAGCACTACCAGGCTATACCTCGTATCATGCTTTTTGGCCCCAAAACTCGGGCCGAACCACAAGGGGAGGGGGAGTGTCCATATTCATCAAGGACACCCACACCTCCAGGTTAGTAGCAACACATGAAGCATCAGAGACCATACAGGTGCAACTAACCATAGGCAAAACTGCTATACAACTGGTAGCATTTTACAGACCACCCTCCCAATCTCAGGAACCCCACTCAGCCTTCCTGAAGACATTGGAGGATATGAATGTATCACAAAATACCATCATACTGGGAGACTTCAACTACCCAAACATAGATTGGGTACATTATTCTAGCCCTAATACCCTAGCCCAAAGGTTCCTGGAATTCATAAATTCAAATGCACTGGAACAACTAGTCACCTCTCCCACTAGGGGAGATAATATACTAGACCTGATCATCACAAACATGGGGACAAAATGCTCCACACCGGAAGTATTCCCCTCACTTGTGATATCTGACCACAAACTAATCACCCTGGATATACATATCTCACCTCCACCCCCAGCAGAAAAGACCACAGTGAAAAACTTCTCAAAAGCAGACTTCACTCTTCTTAAGACTGAGATGGTATCCTTTAAGCCCACTGTGCCAGTGGATACCACATCCCACAATGCCGACTCCTTCACAAATGCTTTCTATGGACATCTCCAAGAATGCATGGATCATGCAATCCCAAATAAATCCAAGTCACTCTCCACCAAAGGCAAGCGTCCTGTCTGGTGGACCTCAGCCATTAACAAATTGTATAACAAAAGAAGGAAGCTACTGCACGTCAGAGCAAAATCCCATGAAGGGAAGACATCTCTGATCAACATTAGCAGAAAACTACGTTCTCTCATAAAAACATCCAAGGCCAACTTTGAGATAAAAATTGCTAAGGACACTAAAGATAACCACAAAGCCTTCTTCAGCTATGTTAGAAACCTGGGCAGAAACCCTCAGATATGCTCAGTGTTAGTTCACAACAACAAAAAATACACTGAACCCACAGATATTGCCAACATTCTGGCTGACAGGTTCAGTGCAAATTTCTCCCCTCACCCCCAAAAGAAGAAATACTTATCCCAGCTGAATGTAATCTCCTGTCATCTCAGATGTCCAAGTGAGAACCGCCTAAACAAAGCTAAAAACACAGCATCAATGGGACCTGACGGTATCCCGGTTGCGTGTTACGTGAACTCCAAGAGGAGCTAAACCCACACATAAAAATGCTATTTAACCTTAGCCTTACTTCAGGATATGTACCTGAACAGTGGCGTACAGCAACAGTGGTCCCACTCCACAAAGGGGGTACCTCTACAGACCCCGGAAACTACTGCCCCATAAGCTTAACCAGCCTGGTCTGCAAAGCTATGGAAAGAATCATTATGGAACTCATAAACAGAGACATAGGGGACCTACAGACACTTGACCCCACCCAGTTTGGCTTTGTAAAGGGCAGATCCTGCCTTTTGAACCTGGTTGACTTTTTTGAAACAGTCACTAGAGCCATTGAAGAGGGCAAAGCAGTCCATACAGCCTACCTGGACTTGGCTAAGGCCTTCGACACAATACCCCACTCGGGCATCATAGATAAGCTCAACAGCTTAAACATAAACCCTTATGTCACTAGATGGGTTGCAAACTGGCTAAAGGACAGAACCCATAAAGTTAAAATCGCTGGAGCAATGTCAGACTCAAGGCCAGTCACAAGTGGTGTCCCACAGGGATCTGTCCTGGGACCCCTCTTGTTCGGCATTTATTTCTCAGATGTTAAAGCAAACATGGGAGGGTTGTGGCTGACAAAGTTCGCACATGACTGCAAACTAGGCACCATAGTCGATACACCAGCGGACACATACATCCTACAAAAAGGCCTCACAGAAACGGACAACTGGTGCCGGAGTCACAGCCTTAAACTAAATGCCAAAAAATGTATAGTCATCCCCTTTGGGAAAAACAAAGTACCCACAAACTATCACATAGACAGCAACCCACTGAGTACGGAAAAAGTAATCAGAGACCTAGGGACCCAAGTCGACAGCAACCTCTCATTTGACACCCACATTGCCAAAGTGGTTAGAAAAACATTCTACCTTGCACACCTCATCATGAAGGCATTCACATCCAGATCCAGGGATGTCATTGTACCCCTATACTCCTCCCTCATCAGACCCATGATTGAGTACAATGCCCCATTTGGTATGTACCTCACCCGGCATTTGCAACAGCTGGAGAGACCACAAAAGTACCTCACCAAGAGGATCAAGGGTCTCCAACATATGTCTTATTCTGCCAGACTAAAGAAACTTCAGCTCTATTCAGTAGCATACCGCCTGCTCAGAGGTGATCTCTGCCTGACGTACAAGGCCATGTCCAATCAGGATCTGATGGACATGCTCCACCTCAAAAGATCCAAATCCATCAGGACCATGAGAGCTAAAGACTTAAACCTCGGCACAAGTATGAATAGGACATGCTGGAGGGATAGATTCATAACCCAGAGGCTTCCCATGCTTTGGAACAGGATCCCAGTTCATATTAGGCAGAGCCCCTCACTGACTCTCTTCAAGAGAAATCTTGATGAGTGGATGGGAGATCGTAAGTTTACCCCAGGGGTCACATCTGTGTCACTGCTAGACAGGGGCACAGTAAACTAATTCTATTATATAAGGGGACCTTCATTGTGTCACTACTAGACAGAGGCACAGTATTCTAATTTTATTCTGTACATTTTTGTACCACTTCATGGGGTGGCAAAAGCCACATCACTATGGCTAGGCTTATAAATGCCCTAGGGCAGATAGCCTAGTACTAAACTATGAAACTATGAAACTATGAAACTATGAATATGGAACATACCAAATGTCTCGCGATTGTAGGACATTAGTATTTGTACTCATTTTGGTCAGGACACTACCGCACATAGAGGGACTGTCCCTCGCAAGGTGCAACAGGTTGTAACCCTATCTTTGGCTCATGTCCATAGCACATATTTGTAATAGTGTATAGGCATATACTCTCCATATCCTTTGTTCATAACGTTTGGTCGTGGTGGAATGTGTGATTGCTATGGTCCATGTTATACACATATTTGAAGACTTCAACCACTGTATACGGCATAACCATGGATTCAGGAACACACATACTTCCAACGACCACATTACCATTCCCAGACTCCCAAACCCCACAATACCGAACACACAAACTCGCGACAGTCAAACTCTCGAAAGTAACACAAACACAGAACACACACACGCACACACAGACACACTGATACCCATCACATCCAAACAAACCATCCTACACTACGTATGGGCAGGTGGCCATGCCCCCATACACCCCCCATGTGGGTGGCTGTGCACCCCACACCACACCTACTTTAATAATCTACCTCCAAGACAGCACAAACAAACACACAAAGCAAACCCACACACACACATTACAGTCCCCCGGAAACACACACCACACTCAGAACACACACTTACACAAACTACAGCAATCAGAAACACACTTACGCACAGTACCTACCTGAACCGCAGCACCAGAAGCACTAACTAAATGTCTCTTAACATCATGATAGTAGTACTCGCGGTTCTGGTGTTTCGGTACTTTGGTCTTTCGGTCTTTAAGCCTCGTGATTACACACGTCGATATGTAAAGCATTCAGTATTTGTTAGTTATCCTATTTATATGTACCTCCATGGTTGTGTATATGTTGTTAACCTATCTATATATTTGCATATATATGTATATCCATATATATCGACATATATCTCTCTATCACCCTTTCTCTCTCTATATTATATATATATATATATATATATATATATATATATATATATAGAGAGAGAGAGAGAGAGAGAATACACCTTTCATTGGGTACATGGCAGTTTATACTATTTCCCGAAGTCCGCTCTTTTGTGTTTTAACCTGTCACAATACACAACTGATGTTGGTAAATCTCAGGTAGCTTAGTGGCAGGTTATTGTAAAGATTGTGTACATGGTTGCATGTTCTACTCCTGGCAGTGGTCGTTTTACCTCTCTGAGCAGGCACTATTAGTACAAAGGTGAATAATGCACATTTCAGCAGTCCTGGGCAGCTTTGCCCGTGATCTATGCAATATTCAACAAAGGTTAGACCTGTGTTGCGCATATCCATGTAGTCATATTTAAATGCCACTTACCGGCACTTACCGGCGCAAAAACCCGCTAACATGTGCTTAAACGTGCTTTAATGACCTGCATCCAACATCCCTTATTCGGGACATCAGAATTACATAACAGCCCTTGCAGGTCGTGGAACCAGGACCATGAACGACACAGTCACTGGCTTTACCACTGAGGCATCTGGGATATGTACAAGTGTTAAGGTGTTTAGTATGTAGAGTGTACTAAGGCTGTTTCTCAATACTGCAAACAAATGTGTAACTCAGTTGGTGTACATATGGATGATACCTGTTAATAGTATGTCCAAGTGAGGCTTAATGGATATGCTCCAGCTATGGAAATCCATGTCACAGTGAGCCACACACTGTAATGAGCTATACCTTGCCACATCCATAACTGGAGAATGCTGGGTTGACAGATACCTGTCATGGGTACTCCCCATGTTTTGGAACTACATCTCTGATTACATTATATGGAGCCCCTCAATAACACATCAGGGAATCCTTGCAGAGTGGGTGAGGAACAGTGGTTACACCCCAGGGATCCCACAATTGGCTCTGGTCCACAGAGGGACAGTTAATTAATTAATGGGGTGGCGACAGCAGACACATTTTGGCTAGGCTTATGAATGGCCTCTGACAGTTAGGCATGTACCTACCAATGTACCTAGGAACCTATACATACAGTATCAACACATGCTGATAGCTTAATTTACTGTTCAGGTATTGACTTACCTTGTGTCAATAGCAGCTGTGTGTGCAATAGTTGAGGGCTGCCTATGTAGATTGCACACAGTAGACCACCTATACATGACAATTTACAGGTGGTCATGTGTGTGTGCCATCCATGTTTACTGTGTGTGCAGGTGGAGAAGTGTGTCAGTCCATAGGGCCTACACTGTCAGTGTATGTGCTATACATTCCCTCTTTGCCAAGACGTAGGCATACTGGGCACGCCTCTGTCTGCCTACTGGGGCTGGCACAGGGTGTTCTTGGTCTGAATCTCTCTGTGCCTGTGGTGCCCTTGGCAATTGTGGTGGGCTGTGAGGACCTTCACCATTATGTCTCTGCTGCAGCTGTTTCCGCAGGATCATATTATGTAGCATGGCGCATACTATGAAGATGTGGGCACAAGTGCCTGGAAAGTACTGCAAGGCTATAGCAGATATGTCCATGCAATGGAACCGTAATTCCGGCATCCTAAACACATGCTCTATGATGATTCTGGTTTGTGCGTGTGCCTCATTATGGCATTCTTGCATGGGTGTGTGTGCATTTCTGATGGGAGTCATCATCTACGGTTCCAGTGCATAGCCAGCATCCCCCACAAGGTGGCCATATGGGATGACATCCCCTGGAAAATACATGGTACAGCTGTGAGGCATGCCAGATGTGGGAGTCGTGGTAGCTTCCAGGGCTGCTGGCACACACATCCATGATAATGCCCTGGGCATTGCACATGACCTGGCAGTTGATGGAGTGGTATCCCTTGCAGTTTATGTAGCGCCTACCATGCTCACCGGGTGGTGACTTGTTGTGTATGTGTGTGCAGTCTATTGCACCCAGTACCTCCAGGCAGTCTGCCACATGGTGGAAGAGGTGCATATTGCTAGCCAACTCCTCCTGCATTCGAGGGAAGTATATATGCTCATTGGCATGTGGTAACATGGCATCCATGAACTGTTGGAGTACCCTGGATGCTGATGCCTGTGAGATCCTCATGATATCCCCAGTTGGCCTTTGAAAGGTACCTGTGGCTAGTACTCTCAAGCTTACACATACCTTCGTGTCCACTGGGATGGGTTCCCCTCTGTTATTCCTGGCTCAGAGGCGTGACCAGAACAGCTCAACGATTTGCTGTATGGTGTCCCTGTCCACCCTGTAACACTCTACTATCTCCAGATCATTTAGCCCCTGGTAGGTTACCCTTGGTTTGAACAGTCTTCTCCTCCTCCAGTTCCTGAGGTGGTTGTCAGCCTCATCCTCCACACCACCTTCAGTCTCCAACACATACTGATGAATCAAAGCTATGGCGGCCCCTACCATGTACATTTTAAAAGTTCCCCGTCTGTTTACACCGATGGTGCAGAGTGTTTGGGAATACACAAGTGTGTGTGCGGTGCTTTCACACTTTATACTATTGTGCTTTGGAAGTTGCTGATGTCATTGGGTGTGTATGTGCAATTCCAGCTGCAGGGTATCTTACTTGTGGGTTTCACAGCAGGTACTGCTATTGTGATGCCTGTGGTGTTGAATTACACTTGGCTGCCATGATTCATCTATGGCCCTTTACTTCACTTTTCAACCCAATTCCCCTCCCATTGTCAGGCACACATCCTGCTGCCTGCTTTCATGTTTTGTAATTTCCCAACCCAGGAATGTGTTGCGAAATGTGTTATGTAGCTGATCTACTGCAGGTTTGCTTTGCTCTGATGTAACAGTTCTCTTTTCATAGCAGTATGGCAACTTCCCTTTCTTATTCTACAGGTAGCTGCTGGCAGCCTTGTTAGCTGTCATCAATGGCCCACTGTGAGTTCCTAGGTGTTAATTACTCATTTATACTCATATTACCATGCTGCAGAATTTCCTTATTGTCTTCCCGTAACCTTCCTGTTTCACCTAAGTTGAACACCGTGCGCACCCGGTTTCTGGCTTTTGAGTGCATTTTCATCCACATTTACGTGCACTTTCAGTCACCTTGTGTGCTCTCAGCTAAGCATAGCTATGGCTAGGGACACACCCCTACCCTGCGGCTTTGCTTAGCAACAGGCAATCCAGATTACCCATGCTCCAATGTGCTTACAGCTATGGTGGCGCACACCTCTCATGATGTCATGTTTACCTCCAGGCCACTCCTCTGTGTTGTACCGCTGCGCCATGTGGTACATCCTTACACTGGCGGGACGTTTGTGATTCAGTATTACTTGACTCATTTGCATGGCATTGACTACTAATTCCTAGTTACCGTGCGGAACACTCTCACAGACCCTTAGCAACCCTTGCGCCTTGGTTGTGGTGTAGCATGCATACCATTGACTATTATGGCGAAATCATGATTTGTGTTACATTGCAGTTTTATGACATCTAAATATATTTTCCTTGTGTTCCCGTTTGCGCACCCATGCACTGCGGTTGTACTTTGTGTTAGTGTGGCCATGACATTAAATGTTATTTTTTATGTGTTGTGCGTGTTTTTTTATTCCATTGGCTGTATATTTAGCTATTGGCATATGTTAACATTGTAATACGTAAGTTCGGCCCGCTTTCATGGCTCTGATGTTCTGTTTGAAAAATTGTAAACCTTTTTTTTTTTTGGTTTACATTTCTGCATGCTTACACTACACCTGCACCACTTCATGAATCGCTATATACCTTCATTTGCATGCTACACTGCTGTACATGGGGTAATTAGCATACAAGCGCCTTGAGCTGTGCAGCTCTGGTGTATGCTGCTAGTGCACATGGAAACAGCTCTTACCTGGATCAGTTGGTGGCCATAGTTGGCGTTAAAACACCAACGCTACACCTGCACCTGGTGCAAACTTCATGAATCCGAAATATATACAAAGGAGCTATATCTTTTGCATCAAAGATAGCTGTTAGGACTATTCCCTACAAATCAGTCAGTCAACAACCTTAAATGCAATAGATCTCATACTCAAAAAATACATCATCTTTATTTTGGAAACTATTATTTTGGAAAGCTTTACATAGATTAATTATCATGCCAGTTTGAACTGAAGTAATATGCAAAAAGGAAGGCACTGGTTGTTGAAAGTGTAAATCCTTAAAGCAGATTGGCAGAATATGGTTTATGATTGCAAAATTCTATTACTTTTTGGGAAAAAATAACATTTCCTACAAGCATTGTGGTCTGATGAATTCATATTAACTAAGCTTTTGCTGTTGTTTAATGCTCAAATTTATTTATGTATGTATTTATTTATTTATTTACTTCTCTTTGTTTACCAAAACATTCAAATGGGGTTTCTCCTACTTTCAGTGGAGACCAGGGTAGAAAAGCTCCAAATAAAAAGAACAAAAGTACATTAATCAGCATTCTCAGATGTATACGCAAGTCTCATTTCTCAGTTCTCTGGAGCTTATTGGCAATAGCCAGGAAAATTACTATGAAGAACTTGAGAATGATATTACATCTTCATTTGCAAAATCTATAACTAGTGTCACTTTTGTCTGATAGCAAAGTGCCTTCTATTAAAATAATAAAAAAAAAAACCAAACAAAATAACCATACAATATAATTACTGTTTAAATTTGGACTCATTAATACGTAAATATTAGTCTATGTTCTATGATCATTTCGTGACTGTTTAATGAACTTTAATAAACTTTAATAAGACATACAGCAATACCTGATGTATGATATTAAATTTGAAGTAGCATTATATTACTGAACAAGAAAAGACCATATTGGCAGAGGGTTGCTAACCAATGCATGAATTTCCATAGCATCATAGCTATTTTAATATTTTGAATCTAAAATGATAATATCCCATGCGCTCAATCCATAGTTTTTTTTGTACTTACGTATTATCGCAACCAGATTTGCGAAGTCTCATAATTTCTAAAGTTTTCAAGAAACCATGTCTGTTAACCTAACAAAGGGTATATAAACTCTTAAGTAGTATTGTGTAAAATAATTTTTCACACAGGAAGAGAAATAATGGCAAAATTCCTCTTCCCTGGTAGCATATTTTCACGACCTATACACCTGACTGCTGCTTCTCAGTCATCCTTAATGTTACAAGTCATGAAAGTCACCACATTCCCAATAAGACAAGGAGTCAGGAACATGGCCCATTCACATAAAGTGAGTTGCTTATTTTGAAAGCTCTTTTTGCAGGTATCTGATCAGTTGTTACACACCCCTGTTACAGTCCAGCCTTTCAGAAGTCACGTTAATTCACTCTTAACTCTGAAGTACGGAGTTAAAAGTGTGGTTCTCTTTGCAGAGGTTCACAGACATCAGTCCCTGACTTTTTATTCTGTAATGATATTTAGTTGCTGTCTATGACATAGTACTTGGTAAATGCTGTGCTGGCTTTAATAAAGCAGTAAAACACTTTTTTAAATTGGTAGTATACATACAACCTCATGCACTACAAAGAGTTATGATCGGTAATCAGGAATGCAGGTTTTGTAAAGCAGCATGCACTGTGGAGTTCACAGAACACATGAGGCATGCCATGGACAAGTACAAAATTTCACCGTTATTCCTTTTGCTGCCTCATACATGCTGTGACCCAATATTACTTACTTGTTTACACACTCCTTTTAAGGTTAACATACCTGTTTTCACACAAACATAACAAATTATGGGACTTCGTAAATCTGGTTGTGATAATATCTAAGTACAGTTTTTTTTTTTGTTTGCTTTGCTTGGGTTGGGAGGTTGGCCTAATGGTTAAGGTATTTGCCTCACAAATACAAAGTGCAGGGTTTAAAATGCCTCACAAGGGCAGTTAGCTTAGTACTAATCTATGAACCTATATGTCTCTAAGCCAAAATATATTATTTAACTGTAAGTCAGTAGAGATGATGTGTCAGAGCAGCATAACTCTAGCTATCATCTCCTATTTGAAGACATTAATTTTCCAGGGCTCAGCTAGACATTAAATGAAGGTAACACCACAGAAAACAATAATTTTGAAGTTTATTGGGAATAACATCACCTATTACTGTCTTCTCAGGGATAAAACGTTCTAGACATTGAACTCTGTTATTGCAGCTCACTCTACTAATTTTCATAATTATTCCATCGGCTTTGCAATTTGTACCATAGTTTTATCACATTAAAACAAAATTTTCATATATTTTAAAGTTCTTGGCACTTTTAGGAATGGTAATAAGGCTAAGTTTTCTGAAATTTGCCCTATTTTACATAATGGCAATTGAAATATTCATTTTTAGCATAACTGATATTCAGTCAGAAAGGTATGTGTTATAATATTTACCAGAACAGCATTTATAGTACATAAATATATCAGTAATACTAATATGAGCAAATATGTAATCATGGAAAAGGGATTGGAGGATGCATTACAGAAAAGAAGCAGTCTTTTCAAAACATATAGGAAATAGCCACTATAGAAAATAAATTCATAGAAATGGGGTACGCTATAGATTAAAAATGCAACTCATGGAATACAAAGTTCATTTAAGTAAACTTTCAGTTAAGAATCAAAGATAAAGTAAAGTTGTATAACTAAACTTACCATTGCAGCAAATGTTGAAGTGATCATTACTACAGTAGACTTGGCTGTATATCCTGCACAAGCTTAAGGGCACCTCCCACAAACCCAAGCTACTGGCTGCTTGAGCAAAAGTGATGAAAATCAATGGCTTGGATGCCGAGCCCTTCAAAGCTTTCTTGCCAACTGACAAGGGAAGTCTGAAAGCTGTGACTGCTTGGAAAGTAAAAGTCAAAGTCCTCCCCCTGGCAATCAAAATAATTTACAAAAATAAGGCAGGTGAGGGGGTGGGGGGAGTGGCTACTGCAGCAGTGATCATTTGAACTTGTACTCTTATGGTAAGCTTACTTGCACAGTTGTACTATGTCCATCAAACTGTTGCACAGTACAATGTTCACTGCCATAGTTGTGGAAATGAGGAGTATTGTGAGGAGGAAGAATGTCTTTGTAAAGTTATTATAATGATGTATTATAAGGGCATTCAGAAAGCATAATGCACGCGATTTGCATTGGTTGTCACTTTAATATTAGTTCTGAACAAAAAAAAAATGAAAAATACGTACATGTTCACTGGAGTACCTAACCATGCTCCTAGAAAGGCAGCAACTGGCTACAGAATTATTTTTATTATATTATTATCTTTTATTATCATTTACACCTACTCAAAACTAAGTTAAATGTATACAGTTGTGTATGCAAGCACTTTGCCACAGACCGAACAAAGCAATATGAGGGAATAAATGTCTGCATGGATTTCTACTGTCATACCTCTCAGCTATCCATAATTTTGCAAAACATAGCTGATTTTGCTTTATATTTTTACTCTGGTCATCATAAAAAAATTTGATATTTTGTAAATCACTGAGGATTTCTCTTACTCTGTAATGCCAGGCATTAGTATTTCATACTTACTGTTCAGAAAATGTACGTTGATGACTTTTGCTCTGTAACTTTTTTAAAGTAAATTAGAGTAAAAATTACCCCTCATTGTAGACATTTGTTTTCTCATTAATTTTAGCTTTGTTCCTGATTCTTGAGCAAAGAAGTTGAGAGATGTGTCTGCTTTATATTTAGATGTAAGCATACATGGAATACATTCTGATAAGGTTAGCTTTATTTTGACACTGGAACTTGTACTACTCCTGTTGTGTCCTGGCTTGGAGAAATAATACCCTTTGCTAGCTGACTGCAGCTGAGTTGCAGAGATGTATTAGGTGATACCTATACTGTTCTATGGCTTGTGTTTGAGTAACATTTTATATTTATGTAATCTTGATCCATGTATGAATTCTGTACACTATAGGTAGACACCGGTAGAGCAAACTATAGTGCACTATTGCAAATCACATTTGAACCTTTACTATTCTTGAACTATTCACTCTTTGAAATTAGCATATTTTATCCAATACTTGTTCCATCAGTGAAACAGTTACAGAAACATATGAGAATAAAATATCTGTGATTTATATTTTTGGGTACATACTGGTGTACAGAATAATCCCTGACAGCAAAGACATCAAAATGTTCTTTTTTTATTGTGATCAAGTGAATAATGCAATCTATTTTATCTATTTGCTTGTACACACACACACACACACACACACACACACACACACACACACACACACACACACACACACACACACACACATACACACACACACACACACACACACACAGCTTGATCTAGCACTCGGTGACATATGCAGCTGCTTAGGACTCATACTAGCTAGGGGGCCCCTAGTTTGCTTTAAAATAAAAAAAAAAAAATGTGCCGTCAGTCATTTTATACTTTATCTGCCTTTCACTTTAAACATCAGCTTTAATCAAATTAAACATGATAATGTAACTGTCTACATGCATATAAAAATAATTTTTAACCTTTCACAACATCTGGGTGTGTGAGAGAGGGTGATTTATTTTGAGACAGCATATATGTAGAGAAACAATTGGAATATTTAAATAATTCTCTTAGCAAAGAAACTGAGCATCTTTTCAGTAGGTATGTAGAGAAATGGCAGTTCAATGAACAACATCTCAGTGAGTGCTTTGAATAAGTATTGTGTGTGTGTGTGTGTGTGTGTGTGTGTGTGTGTGTGTGTGTGTGTGTGTGTGTGTGTGTGTGTGTGTGTGTAATGCCACAGTTAAGGACACTGTCTAGTTAAGTGACTTTGTTCAAAGTCAAAGCCTGAACTTTAATTGTTGAGAGACAAGACCCTTAATCCTCCAGACCAACTACAAGGTCTCCTTTATTAATTAATTTTTGTTTTTGTTTTATAAATCACTGAGAATTACAGTCTGACAATGTCAGTCATAGAGTTTCATAGTTTTGTGTTTCATAGTCAGTGTCAGTGATGCAACAGGTCACACACTTGCTTTGGGAGCAGAAGGCTGTGTGTTCTATTCCTACACCAAGTAGATTGATTGCTGAATGTTGATACTGCAGTATGGCATGAGTGATGCTGAATTTCAGAGTGCCATAGTTTTGTCCTTTGTATGAGATGCCTATTAACTATGAAACTGCTGTCATTTTTGCCAGTCATTCCCTATTGCATAACTGATCATGTTAAAGAAATGTTATGGTGATATCACCAGCACTCCATTTTTTATGTAACATAAGCAATTTATTCATCAAGGGCAGCAGGAACTGCATTTGTAGATGAAGCACTGGAATGCAAAGTTGTTTGCTGGAAGCAACCTCTGCATTGGTAATAGTTATTTTTAATAAGGAATTATTCAGATGAATTTTACTATTCAGGCATTTAGCATACTGAGTGATACTGAAGGATTATAATGACAGCAGTCTGAGTGCCCTTTTGTGGTTGAAATGTTCTGAAATGGCTAGTATTGCCATTGGTGGTTCATACATTTTGTTTCATTGCTTACTGAAAAAACTGTTCAGAACTATACATTTAAAACATTCACTAACAAATGTTACTGTATTAAACAAGGAATACAACTTAATACAGTCAGGTAGGTGAATGAAAGAACATGGTCCTAAACATGTGTGCAGGGGGCCCATGATTTCAAAACAGCCTGAAGCCAAGGTACACTTAATATACCACTGTCCACATGCATTTTCAATGAATATGGGTTTGAATGCACTTTCAATAAATATGATCTTCAAGTCCAGAAATGTTTACTTTTGCTCATGCTATGTGTGTTTTCAATGGTTTTATTTAGCAAATGGCCATCAGTGTTTATGTTATAATGAAACCCAAATATCTGTAATCACTACAGAAGTAAAGAGGAAAATGTTATGCATACTAACCATTTTGAACAGTGTTCATGGTAACTGGGGAGAGACAGCCAAGCAATGGGACACTGGAATAGCTTTGGGGAGGCTAAGGATCTGCCTGCCTAGGCTCCCATTTGACCATGATCCGGCTCTGTCTATATATACATATATATACATATATATATATATATATATATATATATATATATATATATATATATATATATATATATATATATATATATATATATATATATATATATATATATATATATATATATATATATATATGCACACACACACACACACACACACACACACACACACACACACACACACACACACACACACACACACACACACACACACAGACACACACACACACACACACACACACACACACACACACACACACACGAATTTTAAACAGTACATTTTGTCCCCCCATCTTCACTATGCCATCAGTGCAGCCAAAATGTGACACAAGATATTTGACATTTGATTAAAAATAATGAAGACAAAAAGGTACACCACTACAGTATACAGTGTCATTAGTAGTCAAACTGTTCCATTTAGAATCAATAAAAAGAGCAACAGATAAGAAGTATCCAGCCTCACGTGGCATGGCCTGGCTTAAAAGATTTCATATCTTTTTCTGTCACATGATACATACATCCATTAATTTCAGTTTGATACAGAATGCAGTTTGCAGATGACGAGTTGTAATGTACAATTTACTCTTCATTTTACTAAATTAGGCATTTACATTTGCATTCCATTAATGAGTAATAACCCCTTTTTGTTGTTTTTTTTTTTTCTTTCTTTTTGGTAGAGCTTACCTGTTGAGTAAAGTCATCAAGAGAATGACTCATGTGAACTGTAAAGGGAAGATATAAGAAACGCTCCTACTAATGTTACCCTTGCAGTGTTGTTGGTCAAGACAAATCAGAAGCACAGTGTTTATTGGCATAGTTTTCATAATATTGCAAGCAACAAGCTAGCTATAAACATAGTTTCTCTAAAGAAGTAGATGTCAAAATTATTATAGTATTGTTCAAGTCACAAAAAATAGTGAACTCTTTAAACACCAATAGTCATGTCATATTCCTTAGGTACCACACTTGTTTGCAGAATTCATGCCAGACTGTAAAGGTGACTATTGCTACTGTTAATGGTCTGATGTACCTAAAAACTGTTGGTGGGTTGAAGAGTTACATATGGGTAGTCCCATCATAATATTACATATGATTTTACTGTGCTCTAATAAACCTTTCAAGTTAAAATGACAGCTACATTGGTACTAATAAATTTATAAAACACATAACAAAAAACATGTGAGCCATGTGTTTGACATAACAAAGAACCTGTCCTTTTAACAGTACTAGTTTCCAAGTATAACTCCTGAAATGGTTTTGAAAGAACTGATTTTAACATCATACCTCTCAACCTCTTAGTACAAGAAATCTTGACAAAGCCTGAAATAATGGGGGGATAAAGGCCCAAAAACAGAGACAAATTTAAATATTCCTCTTGCAAACTTAAAAAGTTGATAGACTGACAGTTTTTTTGTTAACATGCATTTTTTGAAAGATATAAAATCTGAAATTGAAATATGTGTCATTATTTACTGACTTCAGTCCTCAGACATGTGCCAGAAAACAACAAATTTTATGAGGAACAGACCAAAAATATGAGGCAAAAATATAGACAGCTGGGAAGTATGCTTAACATAGCCATCCTAATATGTCAAAGAAATAGCACAGCACTGTAAACGTGAATCTGGTTGTTGTTTTCTACCAATGTAAGTCTAAAGTAGGTGAGTTAAAACAAGAAAAATACACTGGATGGTGTGGTCTATTCATGTCACTTGAAACACCCACTTACAAAGATATTTACAGTGCATATTGATAAGAAGGTAATAATATTACAAGCATACAATCACAATCTACAAAACAAAAAGAAAGGTAATATATGCAATACGGCATGCAGTTTAATAGCTTCCGTCATGCATCACTAAGCTGGTTTATGGACTGTTTGAGGTGTAATAACCATGCATTTGAGATCCCACTCTAATAAACCTGAGTTCCAAATGCTTTCCTCTGACTCCCATATATTAGTTGCCACCTACAGGTAGACAGAAACAGAGTGTTACCAGACACGAGGCAGGTATGCTGTTGAGCACTTTTGTTTTGTTTTGTTTCATTGTTTTGGCAGTATTCTGCTTCTAGACTATAGGGCAGAAGTGGCCACTGATCTTATTGTTACTTGTCTAGGCGTATTTTAATGCTTAATCATATAGTAAATAAATAAGTCAATAAACTATGCATTTACCATGGCATATTTCTCATATATAGCTGATGAGGCATTTGCTCAGAATAAACCCTTTCTGACTAGATGCAACAGCATTCAATAATTGGGGTCTTGTTCTCACTGATAACATGGAAGTGCTGGCAGGAGAATGAAACAGCTATGCTGGGAACATGCAATAACATTAGTAGGAAAGGCCGTACAGAAACTTCAGTGGTTTCATTTGTACTGATCTCTATGAGCATCCAAATAAGTGATGGGCCTCTAAAAGTATGAATCATCCATCTAAATTAACTCTGAATAAATTATAACAACAGCACTTGCACTGCCATTCAGTCTGATATCTTCAGCAAATGTATTCAATTTACTGCATAGGATCATAAGATCATAAGAGGTTACTAGGCTGTCAGCCCTAAGGCCTCTTAAATTCCAGCCATGTTATACCCTTGTTCCCTTATGGACCAAGATATATAGTCTATGCTTGCTTGAGAATCTAAGATCAGCACTGGCTGCCCTTTTCTAAGAAGGACATAGGTGAAATCCTCAGTGTAAATTTGCAGTTTCCCATGCAAATGTTAAGGGTATGCTTAAATAGGGTCATTAGGGAGCTCTTTTTTCCAAGAATTCAAACCTCTGAGAGACATATTTGTCTCTCCAGCATGTCCTGTTAATATCGCAGGCTAGGTATAAATTGTCTAGAGTTAGTGAATCTTTTTCCAGCGGATTTGCAGATGTGCAGCAACTTTATCAAGGCAGGATCTGAGACTGCTCTGTAGGCTCAGCACAAGTCACCTCTAAGCAGTCTATACAATACTAAGTAAAGTGATATAGCCTTCAGTCTGTCCATGTAGGTCATGCGTTGTATGTAGGCCCTGAATTTTGTTGATGAGAAACCTCTCAAGTCTTTCTAGTTGCTGCAGATATCTGATAAGGTGCATACAGAAGAGAGCATTGTACTCTATTATTGGTCTGATGAGAGCCGAGTACATGGGAGTTAAAACCTCCTAAGCTTTGGATGCCATACCCTTACTTATGAGGTGTGCAACAAAAGAAGGACTTTCTTGCTACTGTGGACACCTGATGATCAAATTAAGGCTGCTATCAACTTGCGTTCCTAAATATCTCTCCACTGGGTTTGAACTTATGTGGATATTAGTAATGTTGTAATTGGCAGGGGTTTCTCCTTTTACAAAGGGGATGATAATGTATTTTTTTGCATTTAGTTTAAGTCTGTGGCTTTGACACCAATTATTTGTCAGTGTAAGCCCATTTTTTAGTATATTGACATCTTTGGAGGATTCGATGATTGTTCCCAGTTTGCAGTTATCAACAAACTTGGTAATCCATAGGCCATCTATTTTTGCCTGGACTTCTGAAAAAATAGAAACCAAACAATAAGGGTCCTAGCACAGATCCCTGTAGAGCACCAATGGCAACAGGTCTTCTAGTAGAGTTAACATGCTCAGTTTTGACTGTATGTGTTCTGTTTGTGAGCAAGTAGGCAACCCATCTAGTGATACACCAGTTTTCCCCAGCAGGGTGACTTTCTATGATGGTTCTCTCTCTGGCTTTGCAGATAAGGCTGGTTAGGCTTATGGGTCTATAGTTCCTGGGGTCTGCTGAGGGACCCCCTTTGTCCAAAGGGATTATGGTTGTCATTTTCCATTCATCTGGGACAAAGCCAGTGCTTAGAATAAGATTGAAGAGTGTGTTCAGGGGTTCTACTAACTCCTGTTTTACACCATTTAATAGGCAGCCTGGGATGTTGTCCAGTCCCATAGAGGTTGTGTTTTGGCCTTGTAGAGTGTGGCTATGACCTGCTCTCTGGAGATACTAGGCAGAGGACTGGTGACAGGTATGTTATGGGGTATGATTTGTGGGGACAGGGAGGAGTGATGTTTTCACCAAACCTGTCCTCTAGCAGGTCTAATCTGATTGTTTATGCTTTGGAGAGACTTCTTCCTTTGATGGGACCATTTCCTCTTGTTTTTTGATACCAGTTTCTTTCTTTTGACAGCAATTTCTTTCTTTTATCGTATAAGCTATTTATACTGGATGTGCAACAGGGTGGCTTATTTTTTCATGAAGATCTTGATTGTATCTGTTCCTGTACAGCTGATTCTATACATTTATATAGGTGTTTACACAGGATAGCTCAGTATAGGGGTGTCAGTTTTGGCAGGGGGTCTGAAACTATTGATGTCATCATTCAGTAGGCTATAGTTTGCTTTGAAGAATTTTTAAAACTTATTGCTCCTGAGCGTGGGTGAGGTATGATCATTACTTTGAACGAGACTGATTTTTGATTGGATTTTACCAGGGAGGGCCCCACACATGGGGTGGTGCAGCATATCTCATGTTGGTGAGCACTATGTCAAGGATGTTAGAATCCCTTGTGGGTGTGCTGACTATCTGCTCTCGAACATTTGTGTTAACAACGTCCAGGAACCTTTGTTTAAGTGCATTTGTGCTAACATATGTTACCCAATCAATGGAAGGATAGTTAAAGTCAACCATGATCAGGGTATTTGCCTGTACTGAGAGTGACTCAAGTAGGTCAGGTAGGCTGTATGGTTTTCATGGTTCATCATGGGGGACCTATAGCTAACAATGATGTGAAGGGGGGTCTTTCCTACAGTTAACTGGACTTTGAGTAACTCTAGGGAGTCGTACTTCATGTGCTTAACCAATAAAATCCAAGCTAAGAAACCTCCTTATCAACAGACATTAAGAGGAAAGCATCTCCATAAATAGATAAACAAACAATGCCAGTACAGCAATGCAGTCATTAAAATATTTGAGACTGTAACTATCACACCTGCAGCACAAACTATAACATCTGTGACTTATATACTAAGTATATACAAATAGAGGGTGCAAATAGAAAGTAACCTATCAATCAACAATAGTTTATAAGAACTAATATTTATAAATAATGGGCAGGATTCACGAAGGCTTGCACGGAGAGTAAGAGAAGTGTAACACTCCATGCAAGCCTCGCGATCCAGGAACAGCCCAAAACTCCGTGTAAGAGACCAGCTAAAACGTCTCTTACACGGACTGGGCATGGATATGCTAAATACCTCACTTGCAGCTGAAAGGCATGCAAATGAGGTAGAGTAGCGATCCACGAAACAGAAAGCAGCCCGTGTAAGAGCCGTTTTAGCTGCAGAAATGTACTCAGTTGACAACTGAGTACGTTTCTGCAAAAATCACAATGGAGCCATGTCAGCTCCAAATAAAGGGTGCATATGTGTCAGGCAGCATGCCAATGGCCAAATATGTGGCCATTGGCAAGGTAACCCGATGCAAATATTAAAAAAATATAATTTTTTTTTCGGTGATCGCCGATGTTTAAATCAGCGCAGCCCCGCGCAAACGGGCTGCACTGTATAAAACATAAAAATGAAGGTTATAAACCCACAAATGTGTGTTTTATGCAATACATGGAATGACAATGCAAGGACCAGCAGACCAAAAACAACATGGCCACCGTGTAGTGGTTGCTAAGGGGGGAAGCTGAGTCTAAGACATGTAACTAAGCATTAGTAGGCAATCTGATGTAAATGAGGGTTAGGATACTGAATCCCACAGTCACATAGCAAATGAGCACAGTCTGAGTAGTGTAAGAGATACATAAGGGGGAGGAATAGAGTAGGAGATAGGTGACATCACAGGGGGGAATGGTAGAAAGAAATGCAGTTCATTGGAGGTCAGTGTTACATGACAGATGACAGACACAGATCATGGAAAGAGGAGTGCCACAAGATAAGCATGGGAAAGTCAAGAAATGGAAGGTGTACACTGTTACATACACCAAAGTTTCTTGCTGGGCGTGCATGCGCAAGTGTGCGCACCATGAAGCGCGAGTAGGGCAGTGTGCGCGTGTGTAAGGTAGACTGAGCATGTGGGAGCGTGTTGGTAGATTTGTAACACTGTTTGCGCTGGTGCGCGTGTTAACCCGAATAGGCAGATCCTGAACCGTGTAAGCATGTGTGCATGCATGTAAGCCACTGTGAGCATGTTTCTGCTGGTATGCACACTGCTCCCCCCTGAGGAAACAGAAAGGAAAAAGGAAGCAACATAATTAGTAGGAAGCTAGCAGGGAATACTGCTGGAGCTAGCAGGTGAAAACAATTAGAAGCAGGCAATTACACAGGCAGAATAGTAGCCCAGCCCAGCACTTAAAACTCTGCAAACAGCAGTGCAGGATGTTTCTCTCAAGAGACACTGCAAGACAGGAGTAAGCTATTAGAAGTGAAAACTGAAAAAGCTGAACTCAGAGCAGAAATGCTAGGGGCTGCCATAGCTGTCATAATGAGACATAGGCGACTTGCTGAGGGTGGTGACAATGCAGATGGTGCCAGACAACCCACAGTGAGGAGACGGAGAAGAGTGTACAGGCCCAGGGTCACCTACCACGGGTTACATGAGCTGGAGATAGTAGACCGCTATAGAGTGGACAGAGAGCTCCTGCAGCAAATAGTCGAGCTGTGCAGGCCACGCCTCACACACAGAACCAACAGAGGGGAAACCATCCCAGTGGAAACCAAGGTATGTGTTGGCCTAAGAATACTAGCAACAGGTACCTTCCAGAGACCAACTGGTGATATGATGGGGATATCACAGGCATCAGCCTCCAGTGTACTGCACCAGTTCCTGGATGCCATGTCAGCACATGTCGGTGATCATGTATATTTCCCCAATGCCCGTGAGGTATTGGCCAGCAATATGCGTCTCTTCCAGCAAATAGCGGAATATCCTGAGGTAGTGGGTGCAACAGACTGCACGCACATACGCATCAAAGCACCAGCTGGTGAGTGGGGTAGGGCCTACATTAACCGCAAGGGCTTCCCCTCCATCAACTGCCAGGTCGTGTGTGATGCCCAGGGCATAATAATGAATGTGTGCGCTGGCTGCCCTGGGAGCTACCATGATTCCCACATCTGGCATTTGACGCAGCTGTACCAGACATTTGCCAATGGGGACATCCCACATGGACACCTAGTGGGGGATGCAGATTATGCACTGGAGCCATGGCTGATGACACCCATCAGAAACGCACACACACCTGAACAGGAACGCCATAATGAGGCACACGCACAAACACGTAGTGTAATAGAGAGTGTGTTTGGGCTGCTCAAGTCATGGTTCCGGTGTCTGGACACATCTGGTGGAGCCTTGCAGTACTCACCAACTACATGTACCCAAATTGTCATGGTATGTGCTATGCTACATAATATGATCTTGCGAAAACAGCTGCAGCAGGACCAGCATAGGGCTGGGCCAAACAGCCCCCCACCATTGCCAAGGCCATCACAGGCAGAGCATGACTCGGAGGAGGAACAACCTGAGCCTGCCCCAGTAGGCAGAAGGAGGCGTGCCCAGTATGCCCTGGCATTGGCAAAGAGGCAACGCATAGCACATACACTGGCTCAGTAGGAACCCTGGGAATGATACCCCTCTCTGACTCACTCAAATAATAACAGGGATGCCTAAAATGACATGACCTGCTCACAAACATGTACAGGGAGTGTAATATGTGCATCTGACAGAGGCAGCCCTGCAGCACCACCTGAGGCATGAATGCCATGTGTTAAGTAATGTAACACCATATACTATATGCACATTTGAGGACCCTGACTAACATCCACCCTCACCAAGCATGAAGCCACAAAATGACGATGGGATGATCAATTGCAATAACTGGCTGAAGTAATGCAGTTAGTCAAAAGGGAGCCAATGTGTTTCAGCCTGGGAAGACATGCTGAGCATGACATGATGCACCACCTGCTAGGAGTGGCGTGCACCTATCAGTCCTGGCCCCATGGATACTGGCAAAGGCTGTCAGTACCCACAGCGTGCCCTGAATAGGTAAGTCTCAAAACACAAACCCACCTTCATAGGTACCACAAGGGATAGGAACCTAGATGCAATGCTACCCAATGCCAGAAGTCTAAACAGCAAGATGCGTGCAGTGTAAACGCACACAGTATGGAGAATGTTGATATCAGTCCTGTAATAGAAAACTGGGTCAAGGCTCACATCAGCACCCTGACACTACCAGGTTACACCTCATACTGTGCTGTACATCCTCAAAACATGGAACAAGCTACAAAAGGAGGGTGAGTAGCAATAATTGTCAAGGATAACCACACCCCCATGTTGGTATCACAACAAGAAGCAGCATGGATTAGCCATGGTCAAATACCAATGGCTAAAACTGCCTCCCAGTATATAGCCTGCTGCAGACTACTGTCCTAACACCAGGAACTACACCTGGCCTATGTTGGAATACATGAATATATCAAGCCCCCCAAACCACATTATATTGGGTGACTGAAAATACCCAGACATACACTGGGAGCATTATACTAGCACCAACACAGTAGGAGAAAAGTTCCCAGAATCCATAAACCAAAATGCCCAGGAACAACGTACCACTCCCACAAGAGGGGTAAGCATACTGGATGTGATAATCAGCAACATGCATACTGGATGGAAAGATGAGAAGACTGCAAACAGTCTAACAGCAACAAATATTGTGCATCTGACAATTAAACATATGGGTGTAGAGGTCAATACTAGGCTGTTTGCCCTAGGGAATGACAGCTTAGCCAGAGTGTGCTTGGCATCTGCATCCCCAGTACAGTAGGCCACTGTGCCACTGTAAAGTAGGTCACATAAGGTAACGGGTGAGGCTAGTGAGCTGTGCCTCTGTCAAGCAGGGGCACAGTGGAGATCCCAGGGTTTGAATGTGCTAAGCCACATCCATGTTGTTGGTGTGTGCTGGAAGAGGGTTGCTGAGGACCTCTAACAGTAAGTGGGCGTCAATAACAGACTGAGGGGAGCCCTATCTGCATTGTCTGGACAATTCCACTGTCAACACTGTGTTGTGATGATTATGTGGGATTGAAGTGTCGTGCCAGTACTGTTCACAGATGTCCTCCCTCTGTGGGCTACAGCTCTGCAATGTATTAGCTCACTCTGTCTGTTGGACGGCTCATACATGGCTGGTGTACACCTGACAGGTGTCCTGTTGTGGAGCAGTCATGGGTATATGTGGGATAGCATGATCAATGCAAACCTTACACATGCTCATAGAATGCAATTGTCAAGGATTATGCAGGGTGGCCAGTATAGTCCCTCAGCATGGGTCCTTTGAAGTCGTCCACCTCAGTCTTCACAAGTGTAGAGTCTGCTTGTGCTAAATACAGTTCATTTGCAGTGACAACCTTGCCTGGGGGTGGGGATGGGATATGGATGTCCAGGGAAATGTGGGTATGGTCAGATATCAACAATGGTGGTCTACCTCTGGGGTGGAACAGTGAGTACCCATGTTGCAGATGGACAGGTGCAATATGTATTCCTCCATGTGGCTGTGGTGAGTAGTTCTGCCATAGCACATGGACCCACAAATTGTAGTGGCTATAGGGTCAAGTTGTAGAGGCCTGAGTAGTTCCCACACACAATATGCCTGTACTTGTTGTTAACAACTGGAATGGTGTATGTGAACACCTGCATATCCCGGCACTGTTCCCAGGGAAGCAAAGTGTGTGTCCTGGATGTGGGAGTGGTGTTCTGGACTGGTTGTGTTGTGTGTTACAGGTCCTGTGGTCACGAAGCATGGTATAGAACATAACCTGTCAGTGCGATATCCATATCTGACCCTGAAGTAGGTGGCTGCAAATGCATATATATGCTATCCCCCACCTGACAGGTAGTACTAGATGTACATACCTCTGTAGAAATAATGATGTCAGCACCCTATAAATACTGCAGGTGCAGAACAGATGCCCAGTAATTTGGATAGCGAGCTCTGCTAATGCATCTCCCTCAAGTGCCATAATATAGTTAGGTAGGAGTTTGAACCATGCAAATGCTCAGTGTGTGGGTGAGCGGGGTTGATGTGTGTGCAAGTCTGTGTGAGGGAAGTGCCCCTTTTGGCAACTGGGAAAACACTCTACAGGATGCACATTCCCCTTTCTAAGCACTGATGATGTCAGCACCCTATAAGTATAGCAGGAGAAGAAAAACTTCCCAGTAATGCGAATAGCGCGCTCTGCTAATGCATCTGTCACGAGTGTCATAACATAGCTAGGTAGGGGTTTGAATCCTGCAACTGCCCAGTGTGTGTGGAGGGGGTTAGTGTGTGTGCAAGTCTGTGTGAGGGAAATCCCCCTTTTGGCAACTGGGAAAACACTCTACAGGATGCACATTCCCCTATCTAAGCACTGATGATGTCAGCACCCTATAAGTACAGCAGGAGAAGAGAAACCTCCCAGTAATGCAAGTAACATGCTTTGCTAATGCGTCTGTCACGAAAGTCATAACATAGTTAAGTAGGGGTTTGAATCCTGCAACTGCCCAGTGTGTGTGGAGGGGGGTTACTGTGTGTGCAAGTCTGTATGAAGGAAATGTCCCTTTTGGCAACTGGGAAAACACTCTACAGGATGCACATTCCCCTATCTAAGCACTGATGATGTCAGCACCCTATAAGTACAGCAGGAGAAGAGACACCTCCCAGTAATCTGAATAACACTCTCTGCTAATGCATCTCTCAAGTGTCATAACAGAGTTAGGTAGGGATTTGAAACCTGCAAAGGGCAAGTGTGCGTGTTTGGATGAGGAGAGTTTGTGTGTGTGCAATTCTGTATGAAAGACGTGCTTTTTGGCAATCAGGAGATCACACTACATGATGCACATTACCCTTTCCAAACACTGATGATGTCAGCACCCTATAAGTACAGGCGGAGAAGAGGAACCTCCTAGTAATCTGAATAGTGCGCTTCGCTAATGTGTTTTTCTCACGTGTCGTGACATAGTTAGGTAGGGGTATGAATCCTGCAAATGGCAAGTGTGTGTGTTTGTGGGGGGGTAGTAGGGTGTGTGTACTTGCAAGTGTGAGAGAAAAGATCCTTTTGGCAAATACTACAATACACCAGATGCTGCATATCCCCCCAGTAAACACAGGGGATGTCACCACACTATCAGTACAGCCAAACAGGGCTACTTGGCCAGTAATGCCAATAGTGCGCTCCGCTACTGGGTCTGTTACAACTGTCAGAGCACAGATAGGCATGTTTTGGAAACCCACAACTACCACGTGTGGTTGTGTCACACAATATGACCATGTGTGGGTTGTTGTGCATAACAATGCATGCCATTGCCTAAACCAGCAATGGCAATGCACACATGATGTATGTGTGTGACACATACACATATATACCTGTGACCTTCAGTAGTTACCATGTCTGACACGTGCCTCAAGTGGATAAATGGTATTCGCAATGCATAACAATATGACTGTCTTACTGTGCAGGGGCCGCACACGGTATGTGTCTATACAGTGTGGGTTGTATATGGTATAATACCTACAGCAGGGGATACACATCTGGTCTGGGCCATATAGTCTACATGTAGTCAATGAACAGGTGCTGCATGTTCCCACCTGTTGTGGGAGTGGTAACATGTTGTTCCACTGCAATTCAGTGACCACATGCTGGGAACCTTTCAGCTAGTGTGTTGTAGCTACAGTAATGCTCACGCACAATGTTTGGCTGGATGCAGTCCTGCCATATAAAGACATTTCTTGAGACTGTCATATTGCCAGTGTTGTTAGGGAGGATAGGTGGGTTTCCTGTGTATGGGAGGGTTGTGTGTGCCAGGCTATGAACCAGAAGGCAGTCCAACACACTGTTAGCTGCTCATGGATAGGCCCTGATGCTGTGTGCTGTGCCAACAACCTGGAGGTGTGTGTCTGTGGTGCCTTGGGATACCACCCCCCTGTCCATGTGTGTTACATGTGTAGGGGACGACAGGCATGGTATGAGGTATAACCTGGCAGTGATGGGTTGCACCTGTGAGCCATGAATCAGGAATCTGGTACTGCACAGATATTGCAGTTCACCATGCTGAGGACAGTGTCCAGTACATGCATCTTGTGGTGTACACTGCTGGTGTTGTGTAGCATCACTGTTAGTGTCCTATACTGTGTGATACCCGCGGAGGTGGCTATGTAATCTGTGTCCTGCAGCAAAAGGCACTATGTGTGTATCAAGGGGCTTCGCCAATATACAATGGCCCATGGGTGTCACGTGCAAGCTGCCCCTCGTAAATCATTGTGGCTTCCCTAGCATGTAAGCACACGTTGACAGCCATTGGATACCCTATGAATGACATTGGAGACTGAGCAGAATGTAGACATAAAACACCCTTCCTACATATTGTGGTAGCATACCTGGTGAGGGTATGATGGCAACCAAGATCAGGCTCATACTGGTCCGTGCCACATGCTGAGAGATCCCTTCTATGTTCCCTATCATGTAGTCCAGGGAGGTATGTCTCAGGTCATCCATGGTGGCATGGTCAATGACTGAGTCATATGTGTCCTTGCCTCTGACTGACCTGTATGCATGTGTTTTGTGGTGGACCATAGTGCCCCACAGGCATATCACTGTGACCTTCACCATGTACAGCCTGTTGAGCGGGACCTCACTGCAGCAGCCAAGAGAGGTTCCTGACACATCTGTAGCAGGTGTGTTGTGTAGCCCTACAGGCTGTGAGTGTGTGGCACATGGGATGTGTGTGCCATGTGTGGCATGTGCTCTGTTCCGACGTAACGTATGCCTGTGTGCCAGCTGCGGAGGTGTGTGATGCTCAGGCAGGATGCTATTCTGAGTCTCCAAGTATGCCCCAGTGTGTTCAGATTGCTGTCAGTGCAGGTCTATGTCAGACTGGTATTGTAGTCACTGTAGTATGTCATGCCACCTGACAGGGTATGGCAGTACTGGGTTCAGAGTGCTCAGTCCCCAGATTGGCTATGTGGTGGCATCCCACACATGTGTTGTACGTTCCTGGCCAGGGGAGAGGGTTGACTGCATACATGTGGCAGCTGTGACAATGCCACATGACTCACATAAACCACAACTGGACCATAGAGGTGATTCACAGGTTACCTTTGCACATGCTACCATAGTAGTGTGATTGCCATGGTGATTACCAACACATAGGGCCAATGGGGAACAACATACTGAAGGTGTGTATGTGTGGGTGTACTGCTACTGATTTCATAGCACTGGCATATATGACTGCACGCATGGGTAAATGCCAGGTAAGTCATGTGCAATGTGTCACAGGCAATGTACATGCGAACAGGACAGACAGTGACGTTCTGTCATGTGGAAACTTGACATACGTATAGTACGCTATGCAGATGTCACTAGGAGTCCACAGAAGCACTGTAATTCTGCATTGCAGGTGGAAGCAGTGTTCCAGGGAACCCCAAGCGAACATGCATGCAAACAAAGCTACAGTAAGCAGGGCTGAAAGTAGTCCAGTGTACAACAAAGAAGGGGTAACACTTACAGTGGGTAACAGTGCAAATATGTAGGCACTATCAACATGTACCCAGGAATGCACAGCTCAGATGTCCGTGGTAGAACTGATATTATGTCATAGTTAATTGTGATTTGTATTACATTGGTACTGCACACATATCAACATGCGCAAACATCCACATTGCATAGTCGCTGTGGGCACCTTGCCACCATTACTGTACATGTCCATCATTGCGTATCACTACTTGCATTAGCTTCCCCCTGTGCTACCTATGTATGTGGCTATCTGTTGACATCCTTACCACCGGTATGCAATAATGTGCAGCACTACTATGGTACTTACTATGGGTGTAGATAATAATTCAGGACAGTCATACAGTTACTGCATCAGGCATGCTGGGATATACACACAGTCATATCAGCACACTGTACTGTTACCAACATGATACTACTAATACACTTCTATGTAGTCACCCTGTGCATCAGCAATGTGTTTACCTGTTCCTGCACTGATGTTGGAGATTGCAGGAGGTGGCACAGTTTCATCATATGCACAGGGTGTGAATTAGGTATGCCTGAGTCTGCCACTGATACCACCAATTGACATGTGTGTGTGTGTGTGTTGGTGAGGGACAGCAGTACAGGGTGGGGCACTGTTGGTGCAGTTTGTGCGTGTATGTGGTAGCCCTAGGTGTTAACATTTCACATGTGTGTATGCATGCACACAGTTCCACCTCATGGCTGCCATATACAGGAGTTTGTGGACAGCCACAGACTGCACCTGGCAGGTCATACAGATCAGTGTCTGTGGGCATGGACACGGTACCTGTGCCTGGCAGGGGTGCTGCGAACCGTATCCGGTACTAAGCCAGACTGGGTACTGTCATCAGAAGCGGGAGTGTGTTGACTGGACACAGGTCCCTGTTGGGACTGTCCAGAGCCACATGCACGTGGTCTCCTGGGGTGTTCCGATGACAGCACAGACCCAGCATTGCTGGGGCTGCTGCTGGCACTATGGGGCCGTCCGCGGGCCTGTTGTCATCCGCGCCGACTGCCAGCTGATGCTGTTGCTGGCATATGGCCACGTTGACGCCGCAACCATCTACCATTGCCCTGGCTCATGGACATGTGGTTGTGGAACTGCTGTAATATGTCCCCACAATGTCTGTCTATGACATCGGTGAAATTACGGATAGCATCCGCGATGTCACGCATACTGTCAGTCATGGCTGTGCGACATGCTCTCAGCTCCCTCAGACCCTGTCTGGTGTACCTTTCCATACGCAACTGTGCCTGCATGACAGCCCGAAACATAGCTGAGGTTGACAGACCTCTTTGGGCACGTCTGCCAGAGGCAGTACGCCCACGGATGCTCCCACAAGAACCCATGGGCAACTGTCTGTGTGGTACCATCGCAGGACCCTGCCCATGGCTGCTGTGTGAGGAAGCATGTGCCACAGATACCACATTACCCTGGTCAATGCCCACTGTATCCTGTCCATCACCTAGGGACAATGGTGACATAGGATGTACTGGCAGGATGACTGTGCGCAATGATGGGGTTGACAGCTGTGTACTGTCAATTGGCTGGCCAATGACGGACCCTGACACACCTTCCTATGCCATTACACAGATATCATCATTATCAGTACCTGTGGCACCAGATTCAGGTTCCCTGCTGCAGGACACCAGAGCAGCACCAGAACCTGTGGGAGGAAGACAGAAAACACAGTTTACAATGTCTACACAATGTTACCAGTGATGCACTAATGCACACATGCACACATGCACACGTGGACACATGCACACATGCACACATGCACACATGGACACAGGCACACATGCACACATGCACACGTGGACACAGGCACACATGCACACATGCACACATGCACACATGCACACGTGGACACAGGCACACATGCACACATGCACATGTGCACACGTGGACACGTGTACACATGGACACATGCACACATGCACACATGGACACAGGCACACATGCACACATGCACACGTGGAAACAGGCACACATGCACACATGCACACGTGGACACAGGCACACATGCACACATGCACACATCCACACGTGGACAGAGGCACACATGCACACATGCACACCCCACAGTATACACACAGAGCACTACTGAGTTACACTAGTATTACTAGCACTATCTTGACTATTATAGGTATTGTTAAAACACACTCACCAGCATGGATGGGCTGCCTTGCTGTAACACCAGAGGGGCCTGCAGAAATGAGGAGATTAATGTCAGTGGGCACAATTGTGCCATTGATACTGCATATGATACAGTGCAGTAGTACACCAGTTGCCTTTCACATGTCAGCTGCTGATATTGGCAATATCACACCTGCACAATTACATACTATGTTGACAGCTACATACCACAGACACACCTTACACATGCATAAACTAACAGTGTACAGAACAGTCAAGTGTACGTATGGCATATTACCTGCATGCTCCATGTCGTGTTGCTGTGTAGATCCAGCCTCCATCATGATGCAGGTGTGTTGCTGTTGATGTTCCGGGGCTGGAGCCACAACACTTAGGAGTAGCCCCTCCAGTCTGGTGAGGGGGGGATGTGTGGCCACCCCACCTCCTGTGGCGACCTGTTGCCTGTGGACATCCGACGCACGCTGATGGACATTTCTGATTAAATCACTGCAGTGATGTCGTACCTGCTCATATGTCCTATTATGCATGCCAATGTCATTTACCCTACGGACAAGGTCTTGCCACAGTGCAGCCCTCTCCTGCTGATTCTGGCTGGTGCGGGAAAACAGTATGTCATAATCCCGCACCAGGCTCTGGTGTATCTTCTCATCTTCTGCTGCAGAGTAGGCAGGATTTCACTGATGCGCCATGTCCCTGGAAGATAACACAAACAGGATATCAGCAGACTATGTCAGAAATATATGGCACACATACTATACATGATACTCAACTGTAGTGATATACTACTACTCCCATATGTAGCATGTGTGTGTCTCTTGGTGGATACACAAGTACATGGCCAGATATCAGTGCTCAGCCAACACCTGTGCAACAATACCTGCCACATTCCATACAACATAGTAGCATGCCCCATCAGTCAGCACACTGCAACGGGTCCAATGCACAACCTCACTCTGGGAGTTCATACCAAGGTACTGTATGTTGAACACCATCCACAAGTGTGATCTGGACACAAATTACTCAGCCTGGATATACATATCCCACCACCACCACCACCAGCACAGTAGACTACTTTGATATATATGTGATTAGACAGATATTCACTTGTTAGGACTGACATGGTATCCATGCAACCCACTGAGCCAGTGGAAGCCACAACCCACACTGCTGACCCCTTTGCGAATGCTTTCCACGGACATCCCAAAGAATGCATGGAATATGCACACACATTTCTAACCCAGACCCTATGCACAAAGGTTAGGCATCCTGTCTGGTGGACCCCAGCCAAAGGCAGATTGTATAATGATAGAAGGAGGCTACTGCAGGACAGAGCAGATTCACATAAAGGGAAGGCATCTGTGGTCAGCACTGGTAATAAGCTACGGTCTCTAATAACAACATCCACGGCCTACTCTGGGAGGGAAATGGCCACAAACACTATAGATAACCACAAGGCCTTCTTCAGTTATGTTACACATATGGACCAAATGCCTCAGATATGCTCTGAGTTACTACACACCTACTTAACATTCACCGAACACACAGATATTGGCAACATTCTGGCAGACAGGTTCGGTGCACGTATCCCCCCTCCTTCTTCCCCACACTTAGAAATACTTATCACAGCTGAATGTAACCTCCCTATCATCTCACATGTCCAGGTGAGGGCCACCCTCAGCAAAGAAGAACACACAGCATCAATGTGACCTGATGGTATCCCTGGATGTGTGCTACGTGAACTCCAAGAGGACATACAACCGCATATTAGACTGATATTTAACCTTGGCCGTACTACGGGATATGTACCTGAACACTGGCATACAGCAACAGTGGTCCCACTCCACTAAGGAGGCACCTCTACGGACCCTGGGAACTACCGCCCCATAAGCTTAACCAGCCTGGCCTGCAAAGCTATGGAATGATTCAGTATGGGATGCATATACAGCGATATTGCGTACCTGCAGACACTTGTTCCCAGCCATTTTGCCTTTGTGATGGGCTGATCCTGCCTTTTGAGCCTGGTTGACCTTTCAAAACAGTCACTACAGCCATTGATGAGGGCAACGCAGTCCATACAGCCTACCTGGACTTGCCTAAGGCCTTCAACACAGTACTCCATTCAGGCATCATAGACAAGCTCATTAGCTTACATGTTACTACATATGTCACATGATGGGTTGCACACTGGTTGACATACAGAATCCATAATATCGATATTGCAGGAGCCATGTCAGACTCAATGCCAGTCACATGTGGTATCCCACAGGCCTCTGTCCTAGGACCCCTCTTGTTTGGCATTTATTTCTCAGATGTAAAAGCAAACATGTGCGGGTTGTGGATGACAAAGTTCCCAGATGACTGCAAACTAAGCACCATAGTTGTTACACCAGCTGACACACACATCCTACAGACAGGCCTCACTGAAATGGACAACTGGTGCCAGGATCATAGCCTAACACTGAATGACTTGTAATGTATAGTCATCCCCTTTGGGTGGAACTACGTGCACACAACATATCACATGGACATACCTATAGATACAGACCTATGACACATATGGAGGGTTCACAGTATGTAGACTATTAACTTGTTAGTTTACATTACCTGTGTTTGTCGCAGCTGGTTGCATTACCATTACTACAGCTTCCTGCTGCTGCTAGCCCAGTTTGGTACTGACACTGCTGACAGCTTCAACTTAGTTTGTGTATCGTGTGTTGTTGTTTGTGTTCTTATTTTTTTTTTCTCTCTCTCTCTCTCTCTCTCTCTGTCTGCCTCCAGACAGTGCAATGAAAGTATTGCGTGTGGAGTGTGAGTACAGGATGCTTTTGTAGGTATCTGCATAAGTCCATGTGATGGCCTCTGCACCAATTGTAAGCCAGCATTTGCTAATTTCATGCAGCCAGTTGTGTACTGATTGCAGTTCTCACTGTGATTTCAGGACAGTGATATAAAAGGGTATGTGAGATAGGCATTGCCCTTTCAGATTGTAAGGGTGGGGACCATGCTGGTATGCTGTGGACACTGTTCTGTGAGTGTAAAGGTTAGTATCTCTCTCATGATTCAGGCTGCGTTGTAGATTCACATTTCTCCATTCCTCTCTCCTGTTTCCTGTAGTAAGTGTGTATGCACACTGACACCTACAACTATATATATATATATATATATATATATATATATATATATATATATATATATGTAAATATACATACATTTATATATGTACTTTAACTGACATTATTACCTACTAGCTACCAACTAGCATGGCTGTTTCTGTTCACACACTACTATTATGGAAATCCACTAGTTTTGACAGTAAGTATAAATGACATGCTTTGTGTACTACACATCCTATATTCCCTTTACATTCATTCCTACTATTACATGATATATTTATTTTAGCACAGCACTCTTGTATAACAGTCATGGCTTAGTGGTAGGTCATGCAGACAACTGTTTCCAAGGTCCTGGGTTCTGGACTGACAGTGGGATTTTATTTTGCATTTGAACTGACTACAGGACCTGTCAATCAGAGTGACTAAGGCACTTTTAAGCAGTTTTTAACCGGGTTAGCGCTGGTTTGCGTGGAGCTCCCACATGCACACTGGCATTCAGCTCCGCGCACACCCGCTTACAACCGCTTAACAGTGCTTACTCTGGCGCACACCCGCACTATTTTCTTTGAAAGAAATGAAAATGGGGAGACAGGAAAGTGGTGAAAAGGGGTCACAAAGAGGGTAAGACAGTAGGGAAACAAGCTTGGGTTTTGCAGGAGGGATGTAGGTAAGGCCACTAGCTGCCCATTTCTTCATCAGCAACAGCTGTGCATATGTATGTAATTTGGTGTGACATTTGAAACCTTCCACCCCCAAGAGAGGTGTCAGGACAACAATAATACTTGTTGTACAGCCAATTGTAATTGATAGTTTCCATGTCCAGCAGACATGTGTGCAGAATGGGCAGCTATGTATGGGGCGTAATTTTTTTGTGGGTACAGAGTGCCCTTTTTTTTTCTTTTTTTTTTTTTCAGGTGAGAGTGGTATGTCAGGTGAAGGAAGTCGGTATAGCTGGAAAGGTAGGTTGGGTAGGTCAACAGACAAGACAAACAAGATGCATACAGGGGTGGTGTATGACACGTGTGGGGGGGGTTACACAATTGACAGGGACGGATGTTTGGATATCCAGAGCCCATGAGCCCACAGATGGCAACAGTGGAACTGATATCCCCACCCATGGGCAGTTGCCACTATTCCTTCACTGCCCAGGATGGGGCTGTGCTGGGGGCTGTGTAGGCCGGGCAACAGGCATGCCCGTAAGTTGTGCCACCTGTGCCTCAAGCTGGCGTAGGGGCCCAAGAACAGAGTCCCGGATCTCCCTACGCACCACAGTCCGGACGCTATGGAGGGTGAGTGGTGGTTCTCTTCTGGCCACACTTGCAGAGGGGGGACGGGCCCCATCCCCTGTAGTGCTTCCACCCGCAGGTGGCACAGGGCCACCGGAGGAGGGTCCAGACTGGGCACGAGTGCCAGGTGCACTCGCCAGCTGAGGTGGGAGAGGTGGGTCCACTGGAACCCGCCTTCCCTGTCATCCTATGTTTTGCATTATGTCATGACAGTTTGGGTTAGTAACATGCAATACCATTCGCAATTAGTTGTAACAGCATGCATTAGTATTCCCATTAACCAAACACACAGATATTCACACCATTGAACAGCGAGCATAACACATACATAATTTGAACACCAATACACAGTCCAACAACATGCAGGGTTGATTGATGGCAACAGGCCATCAGGTTTGGATGTATGAACAGGGCAGATGCATCAACGTACATGCAAATATTTATGACCCAACAGGACAAATGTCCAGGGGTGTTAATTGTGATTGCACATACCAATTTCACGTGGAATGGATTATATGTGGTTATAGGGTGGGGTGAAGAAAATATTATTAATACCTTCGAATACCAATACATATGCTGTACATTACTAATAGCTGCAGATATATACACACTACTGTTCTAACTACAGTTTCCTATATGATAACTACTTCAATTTGGTGAAAGGACTGTTACTGCTACATCAATATACATTTTATTGTTATTCATACACGTTCATATCTGGCTTTGTTCAGCTACATCATCCTGCTACATTTGCTTTATATAGCTATAGACAACTGTGGATTTTGGTATTTCAGACAATCATACTATCTGCATATTGCAGACTGAGAGCAACATATCCAGATTTTGGGATACACATTCCAGCTGCAGCAACACTTTGAACACATTTCGCAGTTTGGTTCTGCTTGTCACATTCATTTCATTCTGTACTGACTGCAGTATACTTTATTCAGGGGTTATTACTACTTTATTGGTGGATTCATAACTCTTTCTCACACTCTCTCACTTGTTTTCATTTTACTATTCAGGATGGTACTTACTTCTAGGCTTTATTGACATGTTTTACCTGTAGTTATTACAATCCTTTCCAGCAGTCTCACTTCTGTCATGTTTCAGTATTTCAACAGGGATATATTTCACACATGTGATTTGCTCATCTTCTGCAGCTGTACTTTTCAGCCTGCTGCAGGTTGTGTACTATTATATTACAGGTGGGGCATCTTTATTTCAGACTTTATTTCAGACATTTTCATTTTTCTGTTTGGATTACAGACTGCAACACACTTTTGTAATCAAGCAATACTTGCAAACATTCTTACACTGTTACTTGCACATTTTATTACTTAGTGACTACACTGCACTCTTTTGCTAACTGTCATACTTTTATATTTCTTTACAGTTACTGGGAGAGGATTACTGACCTGCCTGGTGGCGCAACCGCACCAGCCTATCGGCATAGGCTCTGCGGTTCGCAGAACGGACACCTGCAGCTGTAATATAAATGAAGTAATATTGGAATACACATCTCCATAATATCAGCTAGTTTAATTTCTTGCATACATAATTAAATGTAACTTACTCAGTAGTGGGGCGTTGGGCATTTGCCGGACCTCCTGGATCCAAAGGTTCAATTGGTCCTGCTTACGTCTCTTCAGGTCCGCATGGTGTTGACGGATTTGCTCACCAGTCCTTGGAATCCCTGTGGCACTGGTGAGATCATGAGCCAACCGGTCCCACGCCTCAGCCCTATATGCTCCCCACAGGACCTGGCCCTGCATGATATATCTGGACTCCTCAATGCCCCACCTCTGTGCTTGAAAGCAACTACCCTCACCTACTCCTGACATTCTGGCTGCAAGTTAGTTCTACAATCGTTTATGATGTGTATTCCCGCCTATGGGGCTTATATATGCCGTTTTCCCCGCACTTATCTGTGATTGGCCATTTTGGAATTGTATCAACTTCACAAAACCTGCTTTGTCATGCTCCACTTTCTATTCATTCCTATATATTTGCTATTACTGCATTTTTAAGTACAGCTGTCATGGCTTAGTGGTTCAGTACCTTGACTATGGTGCATGGTATCCTGGGTTCGAACCTGGCCACTGCTTTTTTTATTTTATGACTGTCTAGACAGGCTAGGGGGTGTGTCTGTGTAAAGGCAGTTTTGTTACAGCTTGCTCAACGTTGCCCGGCGATTAGCTTGTTGGTGCGGTGCGCAGCTCTGCGCAAACGGGTTACGCTGGTTTACGCTTCATTTGGCTGTCAGCGCACATATTACGCTCAGCTCAGCTAGCGGCACACAGTTTCAGCATGTTAAACCACTGCTCACCTACAGGCACTCATTTTACACCTGTTAAACCACTGCTCACCTACGGGCAGATGCACTCACCTTGTTAAACTGTAGCTCAGCTATAGGCACATCTGCCATTTTTTATTATTTTGTTATCTCACATTTCTTCAGAATAAATGGCCTATTTCATTACATTTTACACAAAATATAATTTTATATGTGTACATATATGTCAGGGACTTGTTTCGTGCTTATTTTACTAAAAATAAAAATTGATGCTGTGGGGGCTCGAACCATGACTGCCTGCTCTTCAGCTGACGTCTCTACTGCTACGCTATTGCTTTTAGGCTAACTTTGCATAGTTAGTTCTTATATGCTTTTCCACTTACTGCTAACTGTGGCTGAGCTACGGGCACGCCCGCGCAAACGAGCGCACTCACGGGCAAACATCTTTACAATTTAAAAAAATATATATAACATGTTCATTTATATATTTTATGTTCATAGTCTGTGGGGGCATGTGTTATGTTGTGTTTATTCACATTTCCATGGACTCTGTCATGGGTGTTTACTTTGGGCACTTTTATTCTTTGGGGGCGTGTCCGCTTGCAGGGCTCGGCCTACGGACACGCCCCCTACTGTCTTCCACGGACCGTGTTAGCCTTAGGTGTGATTCAGCATGCCCTCATGCATATGCATGACATGCTGACGTCACACCGTTTAACTGCAGCCTTCGTGTAAGCCTTGTATCTCTTACACGGAGGCTTTGTGAATCCTGCCCAATGTTTCTGTATATATCGCTAGACATTTCAAGTAGTGTAATTTGTATTTAAATCTATTTATCTTTTTATTTATTTGTATTTGCATACCGAGGTAGATCAATATTGATGAATTTCAGTCTCAGCCAGGAGAAATACAAAACATTGCTCAAACAAAAAGGCAAAAAATGTAAGCAATATTACAGTAGCTCAAATAGTAATACAAAAAAGTAGCATATGCACATTATTTTAAACAAGGAGAGTGCAATGTACAATATTTACATTAGTTTCTAAATTGGTTTAACCTACAGTAATTCTGTGAAAGGAGAAAAAAGATGAAAGGAGACTGGCACAGTATGTTAGGTAATATGCCTGGCTTTGAAGCAGGAATATTGCCTGCTTGCAAATAATGTCTGTGTGGATAGTACTCAATAGTAATCAGCGACAGCTGTCAAAAAACTACTAATAATTATATGAGTGATCGGTATATTTATATTTTAAAAATTACAAATCAGTGAATGAATAAGCCTATGCAAAAAGAATTTATGGATATTTATGCTTACAGAAAGATTTTTTGGGGCTAGGAACTACTATGAAAGTCAAAAGGAAGGGTTTATCTGTTAAGCATACTACACATCTAGTTCTATTTTTTAATGATTTGATGATATTTTAAAGAATAAGTAGGGGTAGGAGTTTTCTAATTCTTAAAGTTGTCATATTCTAAAGTTGAAAATGGAAATGTGGCAACAAAGCAAACTCCCTTTTTGCCCTGTCTATTTGCTGTTTTCCAAAGCCATTTGTCCAAACTGAAGGAGAAGAGACAAAATGAGTAAATGTATATACACACATATATAGGGATCTACTTTGTTTAAACAAAAGTACGTTTAAACGAATCCAACTTACCCAAGCTGATTCCACCAAAACCTATTCATAACAAATGCACGGACTGCTGAATTCCTTTCCCTGTGAAAGGAACCACTTAGCCACCATGGTAATGAAGAGAAACAGAGCAAAACTAAGCCCAACAAAGTGGGGGGCTGTATTCTGCCCTACATAAATATACCAACTCTGACATTGCACTAAAAGGAAGAGAGGGCACAGTTCACCATGGTCACCACTTGGCCACAGGGAAAGGAAATCTGCAGTCTGGGCATTCATTATGAAGAGGTTTCAGTGGAATCACATAGGTTAAGTAGGATTTGTTTAAACAAAGTAGATCCGTATCTATATATCTATCTATCTAATATATATGTGTGTGTGTGTGTGTGTGTGTGTGTGTGTGTGTGTGTGTGTGTGTGTGTGTGTGTGTGTGTGTGTGTGTGTGTGTGTGTGTGTGTGTGTATATATATATATATATATATATATATATATATATATATATATATGAGTCTATGACAGATGTGCAAAGTATCAGAACTTCAAATGTTTGTCATACCACTAAAACACTTTGCATCACAAATATTAAAAATGTTCCAGTTTGAATCAGAAAGATTCAAAAAAACACAAAGTAAATTTTTTTTGGGGAGGTGAATCCCCCCTACACCTCCGCACTCCCAACTATTTATATATATCAACCCTTAGATTATACTACAGTGGGGAAAGGTGAAATTCTCCAATCCCCACTGAACCATAATCTTGCACTAAATGAGGTTTGGTAAGAAAACAGTTTGTAGTGGGACATCTTCAGGTGTGGGTCAGGAAGAAATATTTTTTGTTGCTTTCCACATCTGAATACCTAGCAACTGTATTTCGCCTGCCTTTCTGTTACATTGAAGCTGTTTTTACTGCATTTAACTTAATATTGCACTTGGAATCCTTGTTTGTTACTATTTGACTGTATTTGTAGCAAATTCTTCTGTGTAAGCTGTAGTAGCTGATTCATAGCATTTATAAGTGTTTGCTGTACCTGTTTCTGCCTGTTTTGTGAAAAAAAAAAAAGAAAAAAATATCTCTTGTTTTTCCTGCTTTACTAGTTTAGTCCAGTTTCAGAGTTGCTGATTCCTGGGCTTTGGTTGTAGTTCCTGTGTACTGTTTCCTTGCCTTATTTGGGGGAAGGGAAGCTACCTTGCTTACCAGTGGGAGTGGGAAGCATTGAGCTGCCTTTTGTCCAGTTTTGTGAGGTTTCAGCCAGTAACTAGTAGTTTATTGGTCGTTTTGGGCCAGTTTCTAGCTTTTTCCAGCCACCTGGTATAAAACTTTCAGCTTGTACCTACTCAGCACAGACTCCACGTGGGCCAGCAGAGTAATCCAGGCTGCAGAGAGCTGAATAAGCGACTTTTCATGATACTAAGTATATTTTTTGTTGCTTTCCACATCTGAATACCTAGCAACTGTATTTCGCCTGCCTTTCTGTTACATTGAAGCTGTTTTTACTGCATTTAACTTAATATTGCACTTGGAATCCTTGTTTGTTACTATTTGACTGTATTTGTAGCAAATTCTTCTGTGTAAGCTGTAGTAGCTGATTCATAGCATTTATAAGTGTTTGCTGTACCTATTTCTGCCTGTTTTGTGAAAAAAAAAAAAAAGAAAAAAATATTTCTTGTTTTTCCTGCTTTACTAGTTTAGTCCAGTTTCAGAGTTGCTGATTCCTGGGCTTTGGTTGTAGTTCCTGTGTACTGTTTCCTTGCCTTATTTGGGGGAAGGGAAGCTACCTTGCTTACCAGTGGGAGTGGGAAGCATTGAGCTGCCTTTTGTCCAGTTTTGTGAGGTTTCAGCCAGTAACTAGTAGTTTATTGGTCGTTTTGGGCCAGTTTCTAGCTTTTTCCAGCCCCCTGGTATAAAACTTTCAGCTTGTACCTACTCAGCACAGATTCCACGTGTGCCAGCAGAGTAATCCAGGCTGCAGAGAGCTGAATAAGCGATTTTTCTTGATACTAAGTATATTTTTTGTTGCTTTCCACATCTGAATACCTAGCAACTGTATTTCGCCTGCCTTTCTGTTACATTGAAGCTGTTTTTACTGCATTTAACTTAATATTGCACTTGGAATCCTTGTTTGTTACTATTTGACTGTATTTGTAGCAAATTCTTCTGTGTAAGCTGTAGTAGCTGATTCATAGCATTTATAAGTGTTTGCTGTACCTGTTTCTGCCTGTTTTGTGAAAAAAAAGAAAAAGAAAAAATATCTCTTGTTTTTCCTGCTTTACTAGTTTAGTCCAGTTTCAGAGTTGCTGATTCCTGGGCTTTGGTTGTAGTTCCTGTGTACTGTTTCCTTGCCTTATTTGGGGAAGGGAAGCTACCTTGCTTTCCTGCTTTACTAGTTTAGTCCAGTTTCAGAGTTGCTGATTCCTGGGCTTTGGTTGTAGTTCCTGTGTACTGTTTCCTTGCCTTATTTGGGGAAGGAAGCCCTTTTACCAGTGGGAGTGGGAAGCATTGAGCTGCCTTTGTCCAGTTTTGTGAGGTTTCAGCCAGTAACTAGTAGTTTATTGGTCGTTTTGGGCCAGTTTCTAGCTTTTCCAGCCCCCGGTATAAAACTTTCAGCTTGTACCTACTCAGCACAGACTCCACATGGGCCAGCAGAGTAATCCAGGCTGCAGAGAGCTGAATAAGCGACTTTTCTTGATACTAAGTATATTTTTGTTGCTTTCCACATCTGAATACCTAGCAACTGTATTTTGCCTGCCTTTCTGTTACATTGAAGCTGTTTTACTGCATTTAACTTAATATTGCACTTGGAATCCTTGTTTGTTACTATTTGACTGTATTTGTAGCAAATTCTTCTGTGTAAGCTGTAGTAGCTGATTCATAGCATTTATAAGTGTTTGCTGTACCTGTTTCTGCCTGTTTTGTGAAAAAAAAAAAAAAAAAAAATATCTCTTGTTTTCCTGCATTACTAGTTTAGTCCAGTTTCAGAGTTGCTGATTCCTGGGCTTTGGTTGTAGTTCCTGTGTACTGTTTCCTTGCCTTATTTGGAAGGGAAGCTACCTTGCTTACCAGTGGGAGTGGGAAGCATTGAGCTGCCTTTTGTCCAGTTTTGTGAGGTTTCAGCCAGTAACTAGTAGTTTATTGGTCGTTTTGGGCCAGTTTCTAGCTTTTCCAGCCACCTGGTATAAAACTTTCAGCTTGTACCTACTCAGCACAGACTCCACGTGGGCCAGCAGAGTAATCCAGGCTGCAGAGAGCTGAATAAGCGACTTTTCTTGATACTAAGTATATTTTTGTTGCTTTCCACATCTGAATACCTAGCAACTGTATTTCGCCTGCCTTTCTGTTACATTGAAGCTGTTTTTACTGCATTTAACTTAATATTACACTTGGAATCCTTGTTTGTTACTATTTGACTGTATTTGTGGCAAATTCTTCTGTGTAAGCTGTAGTAGCTGATTCATAGCATTTATAAGTGTTTGCTGTACCTGTTTCTGCCTGTTTTGTGAAAAAAGAAAAAGAAAAAAAATATCTCTTGTTTTTCCTGCTTTACTAGTTTAGTCCAGTTTCAGAGTTGCTGATTCCTGGGCTTTGGTTGTAGTTCCTGTGTACTGTTTCCTTGCCTTATTTGGGGAAGGAAGCTACCTTGCTTTCCTGCTTTACTAGTTTAGTCCAGTTTCAGAGTTGCTGATTCCTGGGCTTTGGTTGTAGTTCCTGTGTACTGTTTCCTTGCCTTATTTGGGGAAGGGAAGCTACCTTGCTTACCAGTGGGAGTGGGAAGCATTGAGCTGCCTTTTGTCCAGTTTTGTGAGGTTTCAGCCAGTAACTAGTAGTTTATTGGTCGTTTGGGCCAGTTTCTAGCTTTTTCCAGCCCCTGGTATAAAAGCAGCTAGCGTTAATTTAGAGCGATTTAGCGCGGAGCTGCCACTGTTGCACACTAGAACAGTGCCGGTTAAGCAGGTTTAAACTATTTGGGCTACCTAAAGTCCACTCTTCAAATTTTCCCTTAAAACTACCTTCCTCGAACTATACTACTGATCAAATCAGCGTATCCTATAACTAAAAAGATCAACTCTACTTGACTCCAAGTAGACTATTCTCTATCTATTAAACCTAGCACTTGCTCCTACAGTACTTATTACCTTGATACGGCACTCTTGTCATAGATAGTACCCCAAAAGGCAACCCCCATTTCTCGGTCACCCACGCCCCGAATCTTTTTTAAAGTTTTTCATCTACCCTTCTAGCATGTCGAGGGATCAGTTGCTAGTGTCCTCTCCTGCTCAGCTGGTGAACCTGGGAATATTGAGGCAATGTTTCAATTGCCTCATGTACACAGACAACCCTTTCCACCTCCCACAAAACACAAATACATGCGAGATGCAACTATACGGCCAAACTGGAGGCTGAGCTCTCAACATAGGACTGGCAAGAACAGTCAGGAGGAGAAGGTTACCACACACACTATAGACCCAGTCTCACATAGTACCATTACAACCTCAAATCATACACATAAACACACAAAGACATACTCGGAGGCTCTGATCAAAAATCTACCAAAACAGCAGAGGCCACCAAAGCAGACACCCAAACAACCACCACCTCAGAACACAACACCCGACACATAGACCTCACAGTCAGAGTGTCAAACAGTCACAGCCCTTAAGGCCAAACACAATGCCAGACATACTAGTCATTGGTGACTCCATAGTCAGACACACTGATGTCCCGCCACCAGACTGAGTAAGGAGAAGGTCACAGTAAGCTGCCTGTCGGGCGCTAGAATCCGCCATAACGCAAGCACTCAGGTCTCTCAACAGCAGGTACAAATATGACTCAGTCATTGTCCACGCTGGTGTAAATGACCTGAGACGCACTCCTTGGACTTCATGAAAAGAGACATTGAGGAGCTCTCTGATTATGTAGCCCAGGCAGGTATGACCCTGACCTTGAGCAGTATCCTACCTTCACCAAGAATGATGCCACAATACAGAGATAAGATGATCAGCTCTAACAATTGGCTTAAACACTGGTGTCATTCAAAGGGGATCCAGTATCTGTCTGCCTGGGATGACATGCTGGACAAGCCACGCTGCGTCGCAAGGGACGGGGTGCACCTGTCACCCCTGGGATTCGGATATTGGCAAAGGCTCTTGCCACCCCATAGTGCCTTTTTAGGCAAGGCTCAAATTCTAAACCTACCACCCTAGAACACAAAAAGGAAAAAACTAAGGGTAATGCTGCTCAATGCCAGAAGTCTAAATCTCAAAATGCACGCACTCGAGGCCCTTCTCAGTATGGAGAACATCGATGTCTGTGCTGTGACAGAAACCTGGTTCAAGGCTCCTGAGAGCACCCCAGCGCTATCAGGTTTTACCTCATATCATGCCCGCCCCAAAATCCGGACAATACCAAGAAAGGAGGGGTATCCATATTCATCAAGGACACCCACACCTCAAGACTGGTGGCAACGCACGATGCATCGGAGACCATCCAGGTGCAATTAACCATAGGCAAGACTGCTCTGCAAATTGTAGCATGTTACAGGCCACCCTCACAAACTCAGGAAACTCACATGGCCTTCCTGAAAACACTAGAGGATAAATGTATCACCAAACACCATCATACTAGGTGACTTCAATTACCCTAATATAGACTGGGAACACTACTCAAGCCCAAACACCCTAGCCCAAAAGTTCCTGGAATTCATAAACTCAAATGCCATGGAACAACTAGTCACCATCCCCACAAGAGGAGATAACATACTTGATCTCATCATCATGAACATGGGAGCACAATGTTCAACACCGAAGTATACCCCTCACTGGTGAGATCAGATCACAAACTAATCTCGCTGGAGGTCCTCATCCCACCCCACCTGAAATAAAAAGACCACAGTAAAGAACTTCTCAAAAGCCGACTTCACACTTCTAAAGACTAGTGTGGTCTCCTTTCAGGCCCCGAGGGCGGAAAACAATACTCAAGCCGCTGAATCACTTACAAACGCCTTCTACCAGCACCTGCAGGACTGCATGGATAAGGCAATCCCAAGCAAAACAAAGACTCTTTGTACCAAAGGCAAGCGTCCAGTCTGGTGGACCCCAGCCATAAACAAACTCTACAACAAAAGGAGGAAGCTACTACAAGATAGAGCAAAATCCTTAAAAGGTAAGACACCCTTGATCACTATAAGTAAAAAACTAAGAGCTCTCATAAAATCATCCAAAGCAAATTTCGAGAGAAAAATAGCTAAAGACTCAAAAGACAATCATAAGGCCTTCTTTAGCTATGTTAGAAACCTAGGAGGAAACTCCCAGATATGCTCAGAACTAGTTCAAAATGATGTGAAGATTACTGATCCTACAGACATTGCCAACATACTGGCTGACAGGTTCAGTGCAAACTTCTCCCCCAAAAGGAGAGATATCTATACCAAATGAGTGCAGCCCCAAACATCTCCAGCGCCCAAGTGAGAACTGCTCACCCCAAAGCAAAAAACACAGCATCCATGGGACCCGATGGTGTCCCCGGCTGTGTGCTCCACGAACTCAATGAGGAATTAAACCCACAGCTAGGACAGCTGTTTAATCAAAGTCTTACCTCTGGATACGCACTCCAGGAGTGGCGCACTGCAACTGTGGTCCCACTTCACAAAGGCGGTGCCTCCACAGACCCTGGAAATTACCGCCCATTAGCTTGACAAGCCTTATCTGCAAAGCCATGGAGAGGATCATAATGGACCTCATAAATAAAGACATAGGGAATTTGCAGACTTTGGATCCAACCCAGTTTGGCTTTGTCAAAGGCAGATCATGCCTTTTAAACTTGGTTGACTTTTTGAAACAGTCACCAAAGCCATTGATGAGGGAAAGGCAGTCCATACAGCCTACCTCGATCTGGCTAAGGCCTTCGATACAATACCCCACTCGGGTATCATTGAAAAACTCATCAGCTTAAATGTTAACCCATACATCACAAGATGGGTTGCAAACTGGCTGAGTGACAGAACCCACAGGGTCAGAGTTGCTGGCGCTATGTCAGACTCAAAGCCTGTCACAAGTGGTGTCCCACAGGGCTCAGTCCTGGGCCCACTCTTGTTTGGCATCTACTTTTCCCAAGTACAAGCAAACACAGGAGGGTTATGGCTGACAAAGTTTGCAGATGACTGCAAACTGGGCCATAGTAGAAAACACATCTGACACAGATATCCTTCAGAAGGGTCTCACAGAAACGGATAACTGGTACCAGAGCCACGGCCTAAAGTTAAATGCCAAAAAATGCATAGTCATACCCTTCGGGAAAAACAAGGTTACCCCTAGCTACCAAATAGGTGGCAATCCACTGAGCACAGAAGAAGTTATCAGGGACCTGGGGACCCAGGTTGATAGTAGTCTGTCATTCGACACCCATGTAGCTAAAGTAGTTAGGAAGTCCTTCTACATTGCCCACCTTATCATGAAGGGATTCTCATCTAGATCAAGGGAGGTCATAGTCTCCCTTTACTCATCACTCATCAGACCAATGATTGAGTACAATGCGCCATGCGGAATGTAGCTGGCCCGACACGTCCGGCAGCTGGAGAGGCCACAAAAGTTGCTCAGCAAAAGGATAGAGGGTCTCGAACAGCTGTCCTATGCTGCCCGACTGAAAGTACTCCAGCGCTATTCAGTCGCACCGCTTGCTCAGAGGTGACCTTTGCCTAACATACAAGGCCATGTCAAACCCAGATTTGATGAATATGCTTCACCTCAAAAATCTAGATCCATCAGAGCCACAAGGGTGGAGACTTAAACCTCGACACGGCTATTAATAGGGCGTGCTGGAGGGATAGATTCATCACCCAAAGACTCTATGCTGTGCAACAAAATCCCGGTACATGTGAGGCAGAGCACCTCGCTGGCCTTGTTCAAGAGAAATCTTGACCAATGGATGGGAGATCGCAGATATACCCCAGGAATTACCTCAGTGTCACTGCTCGACAGAGGCACAGCAAAATAATGGGTATAGTTCCCCATACTAAAGGGGTGGCGTAAGCCAGAAAACAATGGGCTAGGCTTATAAATGCCCTCGGGCAGATAGCCTAGTATGAACCTATGAACCTATGAATTAAGAGGGTGGTGGAAGAATGTTGGCTGGGGTGGGGGTGAAAGGGTTAAACTGGGAAAGTAGGAGGATTGGGAGGAAATGGAGTAGGTGTAATGAGGGGCTTAATGGGTTTTATGTGAGTGTAACTGGGTAAGGAATCACATTTTGGCATGGACTTCCTACCAGCCCTCCATCCTTATTTTGGAATATTGGGGATTGTGAGGTTATTTTATAGGTTTGGGTAGGTGGAGAATATGGGCAGGCTTGCCCCTCTTCTGTCCCCCCTCTGGTGTTGGATGCTTAATTCAATGAGTTGGGAAATGAAAGTGAGCAACTGGACACTGCTTGATAAGTAAAAGTAAGAGAGCGGAGGTAAGGACACTGCTTATTTGGCTAGTGTGAGTGAGGTCATGCTGCTCTAGTAAGGGGGCTTGGGTGTTTAATTCAACAAGTGGGGAATGAAAGTGAGTGATGGGATGCTGTTTGATAAGGAAAATAAGCAAGCGGAGGTAAGGAAGTTGCTTATTTGGTCAGGGTGATCAAGGTCCCATTGCCCTAATTAATGATTATATGAATTTTCATGCTGTGATTTATAAATTAAAATATTGGTCAATAAAGTTATGTTTATCGTAGTTTAATAAAGGTCATCAAGCTTCATTTGGTGTGGTGTGTTTATTGAAGGAGACCAGGACAAAAATCCTGGTACATTCGATCAAGCTTATTTTTATAGTTCAGAAGTTGCTACTTTGAGGGATTGACATTATATGTGTGTGTGTGTGTGTGTGTGTGTGTGTGTGTGTGTGTGTGTATGTATATATATATATATATATATATATATATATATATATATATATATATATATATAATATATATTAAATAATTAAATAAATAAAATATAAATACAATAATATAAAAATATAATAATTAATATATATATATATATATATATATATATATATATATTAAAAATATATTTAAAAAGAATGTGTTGTGTGGTCAGTTTATTACACTGTCACGACTTATCACTGATGACCATACTTTTCTTTTAGAAAGCAAGTTCTTAACACACCTGTTAGTGAAGAGACATTACCCTGAACAACTAGTGCAGGATGTTTTCACAGAAGTAGCAGCTCACAGGCACATTAAACACAGATCTATACTCAAATACACTTTAGTGTCTTAAGACACACTAAATCAAATTAAAAACACTTACAGGAACTGCAGTTTTCCTCTTCCTATCAGCAGGGATATACAAGGCATTAGAAACATAGTGCAGACATCATTAGAGCTAGTAAAGACTTATACCAAGTTTTAGGGAATAATCCTGCCTTTTCCTTCAAAAAAAAACACCACTGTGAAAACGTTTTTTGGAAAAGATAACCCACATTTTTCTGTATTACAAGTACAGAACAGTGGCACTAAGGGCATGTTTACTTGCAACAAATGTGTAGTATGTCAATACATTTATACTGGCTGTGAGTTCAGGTTTCAACACTATAACATTACAGTCTATTTTAAAAACCATTTTGATTGCCATTCTAATTTTTTAGTTTATGTAGCAGTGTGTAATTCTTGCAAAGCATTTTATGTTGGTTAGATAGTCAGAAAGCTTTCTGATAGAGTAAAATAACATTTGGAAGCTATCAGAAATAATGATGAAAAAAACACTCTAGGAAGACACAGTTTATGCTGCCCTGAATTTATTGGTTTCAAATTTCTCAAATTGGAACAGGTTGACCAATTTTTTTGGAGACTGTGAGACTTTGATTGAACTGAAAGAATTGTGATGGCAGTTATTACTTAATGCTGAGAACCCTCCTGGACTCAATGAAAACCTGAATGTTAAATGTGCATTGGGATGGGGAGTCTGACCACTCCCACTTTATACTAATATTTGTTAATGTGTATACAGCTGTACAAAATGTGTAAATTCTGATTGGTTATTTTTTTTCCTCACTGTGTTCTTAGAAGATATATGCTATTGCCATGGTTGCATCTTTCTCTCTACTTTGTACACGTTACATATACCTGACATTTTTAAATTTTGCCAGTTCTGAAGAAGTTCTAGATATCATTAAAGAATGAAAGCACTTAGCATCAGTTTTGCCTTCGAGTGTCTTTCTTTTACTTTATAAGAAAGAAGTTTGTTATTTTATTACTACAGTTCTTCGTTTATGTTAGTTATTGCAGTTTATATATATATATATATATATATATATATATATATATATATAGATAGATATATGTGTGTGTGTGTGTGTGTCTATATATATATATATATATATATATATATATATATATATATATATATATATATATATATATATATATAGATAGATATGTGTGTATAGGGAATACATATATGTAGATCTGTCTATCTATCTATATATATGATTCAATCATGAATGATTGAAAACTCAAAGGAGAGAATCACAAGTGGTAGAACAAAAGAAAGAGAGAGAAAGAATCACAAAACACTGAATAATTTGCAGGAGTGAATCACAAAACACTGAATACTTCTCTGTCACTAAAAAAACCCATATCAGTAAACCACAGCTACAAAATCAAAGCCAAGTGTCATCTTGGTTGTTGTCCTATTAGGGATTGGGGTCTTAATAATGTAATGTGTAGGGTTAGGGGTAGGGGTAGGAGTTAGGTAATGGGGTTTTACTAATGCAATGTGTTGGGTTAGGAGTAGGGGTAGGAGTTAGGGAATGTGGAGAAACTTTATTTTATGTGGGGCCACCATAGTGTTTGAAAATATTTTTACTGTGATTTTTTTTCTGTCAAAAAATAGTGACTTTTGTGGACTTGTTTTATTGGTATTGCTGCTTGTTTTCCCAGGGATAAAGGTACCATTTCTGGCTTAAGCATGGACCAGACTACCGGTCCCATGGTCGGTCCTTCTTCCAACTACAAAAAGAAAAAGTTAAGCAAACAGCTTTTGCCAACACAGCAGGCTATCAATTTCCCTCAGCCATAGGTGGGTGACCCTGCTGTGGCCATTGTTTGTACTTCAGGCCATTCATCTTTTACCTTGGATCTCTCTTTGGTGTAGCACCTACAGTCACTATAGACTGGGGATTAGCCATATCCTGTGGCTGTTGGGGCCCCCTCAGTGGGCAAGGGACAATCACTCTTGGTGGTCCAGGGAGAGGGGACAGGGAAGGATTCCCTTGTTGTGTCACAATGCTGTGCCCATCTCTAGGGAAGCAGCAGCTCTCATTAGTAATGTGGTTGGCCCAATTTTTCCTATCAAAAAGAAATAGAAACCAAAGCACATATCTACTCCTCAAATTTCCTTGGATAGGAGTAGTTTACTGTGACTGGATCAGGTTTTGATTCAGGCTATTGATCCTTCTTCCAATTAGACTGTAGAGTAATAGAACCTCCTTTTATTAACAAAAAGTCACAACAGGAAAAAGTTCAAAGAACCAAAAATTGTGGATATGTATATAATGAGCCAACAGAATCTGTAAAATATGATTCATAAATCGACAGGTTGACTTCCTCAGAACCTTGAACTGATGTCAGTTAAAAGTTTTTAAACATTTTTTGGCGCCAACTGTTTGCCAACAAATTATTATATAAAAAGGCAACATAAAACTTGAATCATGTAAGTGTCAACATATACAAAGGATCTGTATTGTATAGAATGTGCAAAACATAGCATGTGCAAAATTAGCATGTGCAAAATATCATGTGCAAAATATCCGCATCTGCAACAAAATAATTAATACACATGTTGCTCATGAAATAATGTTATATACATATTTGACAAACAATAAAAGACAATATTCAATAAAAATAATAACACTTTATCAGCTGCCTGCAGTGCCTATATTGCTTGAAAATATATGAATGTAGTGAGTTAAAATTAATTAAAATATAAGAATCTTATGATATATTAATACCAAATAATATATACCTGAACACGTCAATTTGAGAAGTGTCCAAATGAAGAGGTGATAAGAGTAAAAACTAATAACTGATTAAATGACCTAAGGACAGTGTATGTAACTGGAGAATTAACTAATGGATTAAAGTTTACTAATCAACTGTAACAAAATGTTACAAAATGTTTTTGTGGCCGTATACAAATGCATTATTATAAAAATATAAAAATGTGTTAAAAATGTGTTAAAAATGGACATAAGTCTGAACATTCTGAAACACCCAAAAATAATCTTAGTACAAATAGTATAAATGGACAACCTAGGGATGTGCCAGAAACTAATGTAAACCATTGGATAACACACCCATTCCTAAATATATGGTCCACAAATTTAAATAAATAAATAAATAGTGAAATTAGTCACAAAATGCAAATAACTACTGCACTGCAACCAGGCTACTGAGAATCAACATGGAATGGCTTTATACTAATAAAGTCATTCAGCCCTGGTTTAGATGTAGAATCACAAAATATCTGCCATCTATATCAATAGAGTCAATGATGGCAAACTTAAGAAACATGTCTGTACAAAGCATTTTTCACCCTTCCGCTGTCTCCGCTGAATTCTATACATATATATCCTAGCTTTTAATTTCCTTTCAGTTTTGCCTATGTAATAGGCTGGACAGGATATACATGTTTTGATTTTGGTCTTCAAAACATTGTCTAATTTAATGTCCATACTAGTATTGATAAAGTTGCATTGTTTACACGTACATTTTTACGGTACCTTTACTAATGATCTTGTTTCAATATTTCAAATTGTGAAACATTTTATTAATTATTTGATATTTTGCACATGATATTTTGCACATGCTAATTTAGATCCTTTGTATATGTTGACACTTACATGATTCAAGTTTTATGTTGCCCTTTTAAATAATAATTTGTTGGCAAACAGTTGGAAAAATGTTTAAAACTTTAACTGACATCAGTATGAATCATATTTTACAGATTCTGTTGGCTCATTATATACATATCCACAATTTTTGGTTCTTTGAACTTTTTCCTGTTGTGACTTTTTGTTAATAAAAGGAGGTTCTATTACTCTAGTTTCTGGATAATTGGAATTTGTTGTTTCAGCTTGATTGATCCTTCTTGTACAGTAATTTCTGGTAAAAGAAAGAGGAATACCTCCTTTCCTGAAGATATTCCAGATTCTGAATCTGAACAGGAAGATGCAGAGATGAATTCTGAGTTTTGTCCTCAAATTTCTGATTCAGACTCAGGGGAGACCTCTCTTTCTGATTCTCCCTGCTGGAGTTATCTTTCTCTGAGACTATTGCTAGAATGTTCTATTGTTTTCAGTGGGAGAACACTGAGGTTTCTCAGTCCCTCAAACAATACTATGAGTTGTTGCAGAAGGATTTTCCAGAACCTACATCTTGTCTGCTTTAGCGAATGTGTATCTTACTGCCTGCAAATTTCCTGATAGACAGCCAGCTGTCCCTAAAAAGGCAGATACAATATATAAAGTTCCTCAGTCTTTTACATTTTTATGCACTATTCCCAAACCTGACCAAACAACGTTAGCCTTAGTTGACTCCTCTGCTACTGAGTACTTTTCTAATAAGGAAGGGAAATTATTAATAGGTATGGAGAAAAGTGTATACTTCTGCACCTTTGAAATTCAGAATTTTAAATTATCAGGCTCATATGTTCATTTTTTTTCTGACATATTGTGACAGTATGAGAATGTTTTATCTACAGTTTCTTCTTGTGAAGAAAAATCTGCTTTAAATAATTTAGTTTTTCTATTGCACAGTACACTTCTCATTGTTTGCAGTGGTTGTATGACACTGTTGATACTTCTACCAGGACTATGGCCACTGGTACGGTTTTAAGGATGTTTGCTTGACTGCACTTTCAGAACCTTCCAGACAATGATAAAAATAAGATTTTAAATTATCCCTTGGATACAGATTTAGTATGTGGCCCCTCTGCAGCAGAGATGATCAAAAATGTAATGAAAGGGCAAGCTGATGGGTCTATATTACATCAACGAATGATTAAATGTTCGAATCTCTAAAGGTCGACCTTTAGTGATCGAACATTTAAATGTTTGAAGATGTAATAAAAACAAATTAAACAAAAAAAAGTAAAAGAAGAGGGTTTAGCAGGGCGGCAAGCCCCCCTGCAACCCCATGTGGGGGGCTGCTCCCCCACTACTTAAATATACCAAATCTGAGATCGCACATCAGTGCCCTACAGTACGGAAATGGGAAATTTTCCCTTCCCTACACTGTAGGCGATCTTGGAGTTGGTATATTTAAGTAGGAGGGGTGTGGGGGGTGCAGGGGGGCTTCACCCCTGCTTACACCCTTTGTTTGTTGTTTTTGTCACTTGTTTTTTTTTTTTTTTTTTTTTTTAGAGATTTTCGAACATTTAAATGGTCGCTCTGTAAAGGTCGACCTTTACAGATTCGAACATTTAATTGTTCGTTGATGTAATATAGACCCGAGCTGATCCAGTTAAATTCTAACATTTTTCAGCTCTCTTTTTCCAAATTGCTCAAAGGATTTCTTTCTCCTCATCCATTTTCAAAAGAAAATAGAATAAAAGTCTCAACAGAATTCAGGAAAACAGACATTAAAGAAAAAGTGGCAAGGAGGTTCCAAAAAGCAATCTCAAACTTCCAAAAACCAAGGATACTCCAACAAGTCTGAATCACTATTCAAGAGACCTTGTGACCTTCTCCCACCCTGACTTTCTTTCTCTTCCAGAAAGTCTGAATATCAATTTTTCTATTTAGTAATATATTGTTTCAGACCAATGGGTTCCGAAAATCATTCATCAGGGTTACAGATGGCAGTGGAAGGACATTGTTACTTTTCAGTAGGTCATTCCTCATTTGTCAATTCAGACTGTTTTGTTTCTTCCTGTTCTTCATCACAAGCAGTACCAAGGAGTAATAGAACCAGTTCTTCCTTCCCAGGTGGGCAAGGGATTTTGTTAAAGGATTTTCGTAGTCCAAAAGAAGAAAATGCTTGGAGATCACTTTCTTTCCTAAACCTGTTTCTGATAGTGCCAACATTCAAAACGATGTCATTTCACAACCTGTTGCCTTTTCTGTCTCTTTCAAGTTTCCTAATAAAATAAACTTAAAATATGCTTATCATCACATTCCTATTCATTCAGACTTCAGGCGTTTCTTAAGGTTTTTGTATCTGGATCACATTATCAGGTCTCTGCCTTACCCTTTGGACTATCTACTGAAACAAGAATGTTCACACAGTGTCTAACTCCATTTATAGCTCATTGCAGGCTATAAAGTATCCACAATTTTCCATATTTATATAACTTGCCTATTTTGCAGAGTCTTTTCCAAAATGTTGGCAGTCTCTCTCTTGGGTGAGAGATCTCATGCACAAGCTGGAAATCCAAGAGATCATTCAAAGATCTTTCTTAACTCCCTCATACAGGATTGTGTTTCTGAGATGTCAACTAGACACCTCAGTTTAAAGAGCTTTACTTACTCATTAAAAAAAATAGATCTTTGTTTAGTCTGCTTTCTGAGATTTTCCAATCAGACTTCAGTTGCTGCGAGGGAATACCTGTGTAGTTGGGTCTCATGGCATCTATGATTGTTATGACACCCCTGGAAAAACTCCACATGTGAAAGATACAGTGGTGTCTGAAATCTCTTTGGTCTCAGCATCAACACCCTTTATCTTTTCAGATCCCAGTACTGGGGTTTGTCAGAAGAGAAATCCTTTTTTTGGAGACAATGGATATCCTTAAATCAAGGCCTTCCATTCTCCTCCCTGATCTATAGCCGTCAGTCACCAGGGATGCTTCAGACTTTAATTGGGGAGCAGTTCCAGGAGAGATAAATGTGCAGGGCTGTGGGACACCAAGGATAGACACAAGCACACAAATATCAAGATGATGATTGCCCGGATCAAGGCACCCAACTCTCTGAACCATCATTGGTCCCTGGGATTTCTTCGGTTGGTTACAGACAATATCACAGTGATGGGGAACATCAACAAGCAAGGAGAAGCAAGACCATGCACCCTTTGCAGACCAGCTGTGTTAGCTTGGGATATAGTGTCAAAACACAATCTCACTCTACAGGCATCCTACATTTCATCAGTGCAAAACTGTGTGGCAGACAAACTGAGCAGGACCAGGACAGGCTCTCAAAAATGGAAACTAGATCTGGGGTTCTTCCAAAATTTGCCCCATCAGTGGGGAGTTCCTCAAGTAGACCTCTTTGCCTCCTGTATGAACAGTCAGCTGTCAAAATTCTGTTCCAGGACTCAGATGTCTCTTCTTTTCTTTGGACAGGAATGTTTCTGCCTGCCTTTCCACCCTTTCCCCTGATATCCAGAGTACTTTTGAAGATTCAGAAGAAATACTGCAAAATCATTGTTGATTCCATTCTTGCGAAGGCAAGTATGGTTCTCCCTTGTTTTGGAAATGGCCAGGGGCAATTAACACAAGCTTCCGCAAACAAGCAGATCTACTCACACAAGAATAGGGATGTCTGATACACTCTGACATGAATCATCTTCAGTTGACTGCCTGCCTGCCTGAATTAAGATTATATCATCCAGGCAGTCAATTGAAGATGACTGCCTGGATTCTATCATCTTCAATTGACTGCCTGGATAATATAATCTTAATTCCTTTTAGGCACATGCTTTCTGAGGACATGGAGCAGGTACTAATGGAGGCAAGAAAGCCTTCTTCTTCTACCTTCCAAATATAAATAGCTATGGTAATCTACCCATATAGCTAAGGCTACTGCAGCAGTGATCAATTTGAAGAACATAACCCAGTTGTTTATGTTGAACTTTCCATAAAAATAGATGTTTGAATTATTATTGCTGCAGTAGCCACTCCCTTCCTCCATAACTCTTGTGTTTTGGTGTGTTTTTTATGCCAGGGTGTGAACATTTATTTTTTGTTATTGCTAGCCTTGTCCTTTCAGGGCTCAGCCTCCCTCTCTCTACTGACAGGAAAGCTCTGCAAGGCTTCACATCCAAACTTGTCTTTTAGTCAGCAAAGTTTGAGCTGCTTGACAGTTTGGGCATGTGGAAGGTGCCCTGAAGCTTCGGAAACTGGCCAGCTGTTACATCCTTGGCAAGATATAACCCATATACCTAAGGCTACTGCAGCAATGATCATTCAAACATGCACTGTTACGGTCAGTTCAACTTGTACAACTTTACTTTGTCTTCTGCGTTTACTTCTGTCATGCAAATTTTGTTAAAGTGCCATTATTCACAGTTTTTCTTCATGGTCATAAAAGCTCAGAGCATTCATTTTCCTTTCATTTCACATGCAAGTGTGCACTTACCAAATTAGAGACATATTTGCCTAGTTCTGAATGATTGGATGGGTCAGGACCTAACAAACCTCTTATTATCCAAGGGCATAAAGCCCTTTAATCAGAAATCATTTATTGGATAATAGACTATCTATGATATATAAGAAAGAAAACTAGTAATCCTTTAATTTCAAGGTGAAATGCTCCCCTGGATTCTCAAAAGCTTGTACAGAGTGCAAGATTGGTGCAGGAGCCCATGCAGGCAATATGTCTGCCGTGCAATCCAGGAACAGCCTGCAGGAGGGTGCACGAGCGCTCCTGCGCTAATCCTCCATGTACTAAGCCCTGGTATGCAAATCACCCAATTTGCAGGTGAAATCCATGCAAATGAGGTGATTTTGCAATCCAGGAAGCTTGCAACAATCCATGCAAGACTAATGCTATCCGCAGAAATGTACTCGGTTAGTAACCGAGAACATTTCTGCAATATCCAAAACTGAGCTATGATAGCTCCAAATAAAGGCTGCATATCATTGAGGAAGCATGCCAATGGCCAAGAATAAGGCCATTGGCATTGCAAACAATAAAAAAAAATTAAAAAATCAACTTTTGTTTTTTTTATCTGATCTCGGCTGTTTAAGCATAGGACAGCGGCACGCAAATGGGATCATGGGGAAAATAAGAAAATAAACCTAAAATAAGCATTCTAACTAAAATCAGTATTCTGCCATGCAAGTCAATGGCAGGCAAAAGACAACCTGTCCAGTGAGTAGTGGTTGCTAAGGAGGGAGGCTCAGTGTGACACATAACTATGCATTAGCAGGCAATCCTATTCAAATGAGGGGAAGGATAGTGAATCCCAGTTTTCCCCACCATGTGAGTCAGGTCCCAACAATGTAAGAGTAGGAATAGTTGGGTGCAAGTCTAGGAGGTAGGTGACATCATGGGGGTGTGTGTGTCAGGCATACTGTAAGCAGACTGGAGCCTTGTGACTCGGGTTTGCTCCTAGCTTAGCAAAGCTAAGCTAGGGGGTATGTCTAAACCTGCCTAGCACTCTTTACAAAGTGTAAGCGGGTGTGCGTGCCACACACTGGGTTTTACAGGAAGAAAAAAGAAGTTAAACCAGGAAATAGCAGCAGTGTGCACATTTGAGCACTCTGTTTGCACAGCATGCACACGGGCTTAAACAGGGAGGCAATGCAAAGGGAAAACAGCAGTAGGAAGGTATTCAAGGAGAACTAGCGTAGCTGGCAGGTGAAATGTATCAGAATCAGCCAATTACACAGGCAGCAGACCAGCCCAGTGCAGAACACTACCATAAAGTAAGCAAACACCTTCCCCTCTGTTTTTTCCCACACTCTACACCACCGGTGTATACAAGCAGCGAAATTTTGACAAACAAACATACAAAATGAGAAGGGCTGCAGCAGGCAACATAGAACAACATGTGCAAGAAGCTGAGGGTGGTGAGGATGTGAATGCTGCCGAACAACTCACAGTGAGGAGAAATAAGAGTGTACTGAGCCAGGGTAACCTACCAGGGGCTACGTGAGCTGGAGATAGTGGAGCGCTATAGGGTGGACAGAGACCTCCTACAGCAAATTGTTGAGCTGTGCCGGCCACAACTGACACATCAAACTGACTGAGGGGAACTCATCCCAGTGGATACCAAGGTATGTGTAGGCCTAGGTATACTAGCCACAGATACCTCTCAAAGCACAACTGGGGATAGCATGGGGATCTCACAGGTATCAGCATCTAGAGTATTCCACCAGTTCCTGGATGCCATGTCAGCACATGCCAGTAAGCACATATATTTCCTCGACCCCCATGAGGTGTTGACCAGCAATATGCATCTCTTCCACCAAATAGCAGAATACCCAGGGGTAGTGGGTGCTATAGACTGCATGCACATACTCATCAAAGCACCACCCGGTGAGCAGGGTAGGGCCTACATCAACCGCAGGGGCATCCCCTCAATCAACTGCCAGGTCGTATGTGATACCCAGGGCATTATAATGAATGTGTGTGTGCTGGCTGCCCTGGAAGCTGTGACAATTCCCACATATGGCATCTGACACAGCTGTACCAGAGATTTGCCAATGGGGACAACCCCTATGGTCACCTAGTGGGGGATGCTGGGTACACACTGGAGCCGTGGCTGATGACACCCATCAGAAATGCACACATCTGAACGACACGCCATAATGGGTCACACGCACAGGCCAGACATATAACAGAGCATGTGTTTGGGAGGCTCAGTTCATGGTTCTGGTGTCTAAACACATCCGGTGGAGCCTTGCAGTATTCACCAGCTACATGTACCCAAATTGTTATGGTATGTGCTATGCTACACAATATGATCCTGCGGAAACAGCTGCAGTAGGAACAGCATGGGACAGGGCCACACAACCCCCCCCCACCAATGGCAAAGCATGTACAGGCACCGAGTGACCCGGAGGAGGAACAACCTGAGCCTGCCCTAGTAGGCAGAAGGAGACGTGCCCAGTATGCCCTGGCCTTGGCAAAGAGGCAACGCATAGCACATACATGACACAGTAGGGAGCCAGGGAATGACACCTCTCTCTCACTCACACATACAGTAAAAGGGATGCCAAATATGACACTACCTTTGCTCAGCCATGTATAGGGAGTGTAATATGTGCATCCAACATATGCAGCCCTCCAGCAGCATCCACAAGTCTGGCACACCCTCAAGATAAGTCAATCAACCTACAATTGCCAAATGGAGTAGAATGTGTTGTTACCTGTAGCTATGGTATGGATGTGAGCATGCAAGGGAATTGGGTGGCTGAATGTTATGGTAGCAGACAGTAGACACCCAAAGTGGCACCATGACATCTGTAGCACATACTGGAGTCACCATAGTAGCCAGCAGTACACAGGGTGACAAAACCTTCTGCAGGAAATGTGCTGAGCAAGATATGTGTCCATATGACCCACACATGCCAGTGAGGACAGTTCACATACCCAACAACAGTCTCAGCCAGCAGGACAGGTGTAGGCAAACCCATACAGAACCTGTGCCATGGCTCCAGAATGATGGATATGGTTAATCTCCCCCCAGGCCTACACAGACAGACCACAGCAGGGCAGGCAATGGGATCTAAGTTCTGAAGAGCAGGAAGTCAGACAATAATATGTAGGGCAACCAAAGCCATGATCTGTAGTACACTTGTATGCCTCTAGTCAGCATGATAGTTAGCAATACAAAATTAAATGGAGTACCTGACATACCAGTGCAGTCATAGCAAATATGTACATGTTTCACGTGTGCCCCCCACATCCTACATAGTAATGTAATAACAATCAGGTGTGCCCCCCCCCCACTCATATGTAGAAATATAGAAATAGTCTGGTGTGCCCCTCCATCCTACACAGTAATGTAATAACAGTCAGGTGTGCCCCCCCACTCATGTGTAGAAATGTAGAAACAGTCAGGTGTGCCCCCCATCCTACATAGTAATGTAATAACAGTCAGGTGTGCCCCCCAACCCTGTGTAGAAATGTAGAAATGTCAGGTGTGCCCCCCATTCTACATAGTAAAGTAATAACAGTCAGGTTCCCCCCCCCCCACTCCTGTGTAGAAATGTAGAAACAGTCAGGTGTACCCCTCCCCACTATGCAGAAATGTAGTAACAGTAAAAGCCAAATGATTGCTGGATATCCTGCAGAGACAGCATGCTACCTGTCAGTGTACAACACAAAGGTCAGGACTGCAGCACAAACTACCTGGACATGATCCACATATTCAATACAGACAGCCATACTGGGTATGCTCACACACTTAAACACATGAAGGCCTTGACTGCAAACACCAGTGGACCAAACATATCTGGTAGTTGCAGTTGTTAGTGCAGACACTCATCAGTATGCACCACTCATGGTTTGCACACACAGTGGATAGGAATACAGACATATATGTCAGGAAAACACACTATAATAAGCCAAAGGTAGACATACATAGATTTGTGGAAGAGGGTGACTGTGACAAAGAGCCATACAGGCCTGTCCCACCCAGCACACAGCCAAAGGACCACAAACACATGAGGTGCAGATGTCACTCACTGCAGATACTGGCCACCAGTATCTGTCAAGCATTACAGACTATGTGGTGCATGTTCCAGCTGTGCAACATGACTGTACAAGGAAGTAGTCATTTAGCAGCTGTATACACATACCTGTGACATATGACCCCATGTGTGCCTGCATGTGGTGTGTCAACCCCTAGATGAATGGGTTATGGCCCATGCACACACCGCCCTCCCCATAGTCCTACTATGACAAGCCTGCTGAGGTCATCTAATGTGAAATACACCTTTGGGAGAGTTGTCTCCTCATAATCTCTGTTGTGCATCCAATCACTGAGTACTACTGTAGTATGATAAACTAGTTAGGTAGGAGTTCTAACCCTAGACTTGGCAAGTGTGTGTGTGTGTGTGTGTGTGTGTGTGTGTGTGTGTGTGTGTGTGTGTGTGTGTGTGTGTGTGTGTGCGTGTCTATCTGACTGTGTAGAAAGCAATGCTTTTTAGGGTACTCACACTCCTTACAATTCGTATACTCAACTTTGGCAAGGCTGCTGATGTCAACCACCTAGAAATACACCTCTTTGAAGATTGTAGCCCAATAATCTCCTTAGCGTGACCTCTAAATGCATACTGCTATAGTGTGATAAAGTCATTAGGTAGGAGTAATAACCCCAGACTTGGCAATTGTGCTTGTGCACTTGTGTGCATGTGTGTCTGTTTCTCACTGTGTAGAGAACAATGCTTTTTAGGGTACTCACACTTCTTACAATTTATATACTCAGCTTTGGCAAGGCTGCTGATATCACACACCTAGAAATACACCTCTGGGAAGATTGCAACCCAGTAATCTCTGTAGTGCTTCCTGTAACTGCATACTGCTGCAGTGTGTTAAAGTAGTTAGGTAGGAGTTCAAACCTCAGACTTGGCAACTGTGTCTGTATGTGTGGGTGCCTGACTGTGTAGAGAGCAATGCTTTTTAGGGTACTCACACACCTTACAATTCATATACTCAACTTTGGCGAGGCTGTTGATGTCACCCACCTAGAAATACACTTCTGGGAAGGTTGCAACCCAGTGACTTCCATAGCATGTTCTGTAACTGCGTACTGCTGTAGTGTGATAAAGTAGTTAGGTAGTTATTCCAATCCCAGACATGGCAAGTGTGTGTGTCTGTCTGACCCTGTCTGTTTAAAGAGCAATGCTTTTTAGGGTACTCACACTCCTTACAATTCATATACTCAACTTTGGCAAGGCTGCTGATGTCACCCACCTAGACATACACCTCTGGGAAGGTTGTAGTCCAATAATCTCTGTAGTGCATCTTGTAACTGCATATTGCTGTAGTGTGATGTAGAACTGTGGTAGGATTCCATCCCCACCCATGGCAAATCTGGATGCTTTGTGTGTGTTTCAATGTCTGTGTATGGAGCAATGCATTATAGGCTAGTCACACTTATTACATTTCAAATGGCCTAATTTGGCAATCCTGCTGATGTCATTCATTGTGAAATACACCTTTGGGGAAGGAATTCTCTAGTAATCCCTGTGGTGCGTCCTATAATAGCTCCATGCTGTAGTGTGATATAGACCTCTGTTAGGGGTTTTATACCCACACATGTTGGCTGTGGATGTTTTGTGTGTGTCTCACTGTCTGTGTATGGAGCAATGCGTTATAGGCTAGTCACACTCAATACATTTCAAATGGCCTACTTTGGCAATCCTGTTGATGTCATTCATTGTGAAATACCCCTTTGGGGAAGGAGTTCTCCAGTAATTCCTGTGGTGTGTCCTATAACAGCTCTATGCTGTAGTGAGGTCTAGACCTCTGTTAGGGGTTCTATATTCACACATTTCGATTGTGGATATTTTGTGTGTGTCTCACTGTCTGTGTAGGGAGCAACACATTTTAGGCAAGTCACACACAGTACATTTCAACGGCCTATTATGGCAATCCTGCTGATGTAATTCATTGTGAAATACACCTTTGGGGAAGGAGTTCTCTAATAATCCCCGTGGTGCGTCCTATAACATATCCATACTGTTGTGTGATGTAGACCTCTATTAGGGGTTCTATACCCACACATGTCGATTGTGAATGTTTTGTGTGTGTCTCACTGTCTGTGTAGGAAGCAATTCAGTTTAGGCTAGTCACACGCAATACATTTCAATGGCCTACTTTGGCAATCCTGCTAATGTCATACATTGTGAAATATACTTTTGGGGGAGGAATTCTCTATTATTTCCTGTGGTGCATCCTATAACAGCTCCATGTTGAAGTGTGGTTTCGACCTCTGTTAGGGGTTCTATACCCACACATGTTGGTTGTAGACGTTTTGTGTTTGCATCACTGTCTGTGTAGGGAGCAATGCATTTTAGGCTAGTCACACTCACTACAATTCGAATGTCCTACTTTGGCAATCCTGCTGATGTCATGCAATGTGACCTTTGGGGAAAGAGTACTCCAGTAATCTACAAGGCGCAGACTATAACTGCGTAATGCTGTAGTGTGATAAACTATTTAGGTAGGGGTTCTACTCCCAGACATGACAGGTGTGTGTGTTTGTAGCACGTATCCTGTGTGGAGGTGGTTATGAGTGTGTGACACCAGTGGCCAATGGGAAGTGGGTTTTGCATATTTCTTATATGGTGGCGCTACTATATATCACAATGTCCACTGTACAGGGATAACATATGTGAAACACCTGAGAGACTGGGGTGCAAAGCCTTACTGATACATGTGACATCAAGGCCAAGCAATCACAGTTAACAACCCCAGTATTACCCAGACCACACTCTCAACCCATGTCTCATACATACACATATGCTTAGGCAACAGCCAATATGTGGGTAGTACACTGCATATTGGCCAGTGATAGTAACTATGGGGTGATAGCTGTGGGGTACAGAGGGCATGGCACCCTGTCCATCTGTCCAATATGCATGTACATGAAGAAAGTGCACCTTCTCCATGTTCCCCAATGGACACCTAAAACACCTGGGGTGCCATTACAAGTGTCCCACAATGGACATACAATGCTTGACAACATGCCCTGTATTGACAGATGCCACTGATACCAGGGAATGTCATTAGCATGTTATCAATTTAGGTGCAGGGTAAACCTGCTGCCCATTACCAGTTCCTGCCACATGTGGGCAAGACTGGCACATCTGATGATAATTTGTGTTCTCAACATGGGCCAGACACCCCAGGTACAGTTCCACATGTCACTGTACATGCATGTGGAAAGTGTGCACATCCCAGACACTGTCCATGTCATGGACTAAGGAACACATACATGGCAAGTGATGCACAGCATTGGCCACACACAATAGTCACCCAGATGACTGGATGGGGGATACAATACCCACCTGTGTGGGCAAATGCAGACACTACAGCCCTGAGCCACAATGCAGACCATCGTCATGTGGCCTGATGCCAAGGTATACCCATCGCCTAGCCTTGTACAGCTGTCTGGCACAGTTGACCACCACACACCCATGCAGACATGCACCCATGCATGTCAGTACTGGCACCCTGTGTGTTTGTGTGTGCATTGTATGGTGTGTATGTTCACATCCACACTCTCTACAACCCCCATGGGCATACTAGAGCATGCTGTATGATGTCAGACACCTCCCCATACCTTTTGCCCATACAACCCCCTTATGATCCATGTGGTGCTTGTGATACCTGCACAGTGATGTGTTGTGGCAATCCCACTACTGATGAGTTTTAATACTGGCCCTGCCAAGTGTGTCAATGTGTGTGCGTCCCTGTGATAGTGTGGCTGTGTTGATGTGGGCACCTGTTCATGTCGACAGACACGTGTACGTCACCTACCGTATAGCTACCATTGCAGATGTCAGTCACCATCAAATATATGTTCTGAGGGTGCCACAACAGGTAATCCATGTGGCACATCCAATAACTGTGTAGAACTGTGATAGCACTACATAGTCATCAGGGGTTTGATACCCTGTGCTCGTAGATGTGTGACAAAAGCATGCTTAGGTTTTACTCTCCCACCACTCCCTGACTTGTCTTTGCCTCTGTCTGCCTCTCCCACTCCCTGTCTGGTGGATGTGGAGACCTACACCTGCTTTTCTTGGCAGCAGCATGTGTATTTTAAGTGATGCTCGTGATCAGCTGATGGCCTCTGCACAAATTGCAGCCCTCCCCTAGCTGATTGGATGTGGAACAGCTGGGTTAACATTCCCATAGCCAATTGCATGGAAACACACTCCAATATCTAGGAACAGCATGTTGGTGTTGGCCCTTTTCATTCACTGTGAGCAGGACCTAGATCTGTTGTTTGGCAAACAGAATCTCAGATGGATTGGGGATTTACCTCTAACAACATACACTGTGGAAACAGGGCAACAAACAGGAGGGGGGTGTGCCTGACCTGACTACAGACTGTTAAGTGCTGCTATACTGCATTTGGAGTACTGTTGGTTTAACAGTGTGTGTGTGGATATGACTGTCCTACATATCTCAATACCTGCCATGTCAGTTTCATGTTTATGAGGAATCCCCATCTGCAGGGTCATCTGCAGACAGGACAATGTGTTGTGCCTTTGGTTTCATGTGTTACCAATGGAGCATCTATCTGTGGACTGCAGAAGGTAGTGTGAGGATTTCAGTCTGTAGATGGTGAAAGCTGGCTTCTTATCCCTCATAGGACATATGTTGTAACAAACCCTGTTACAACAGTAAATGTATGAGGTTATCATAGCAACATGTCATTATTGGCCCTGTGTATGTGCTGCCAGCCAAAACTCTGTCAACCTGTGTACATATGTCATGCATGAAGTGGTGCATATGTATTGTACACCATAATTAGTGTCATCATATTTGAAAACAAGCCAGTGACATATCAGACTGCTACACATGTTATGTACAATGGGGTTATATTTGATGACATAACCTGGACATTCTGTGGATGTTTGTACAGTACTGAGGTCTGTGTACGTATGGTGAATGTCGACAGTGTGTGTATTGTTAATATGTACTTTAGCCTGTGTACAGACTGTGGTAGATGTCATTGTTCTAGATCCCGTCCTATCTGATGTTACATGCTGCTCCTCTGTATGGTACCGTACTGGCGTACATGTTTGTACAACCATACACACACACATGTCCCATACCACAGACAGCCATCAGGCCAAACTGTGTAGCAGCTCAGTATATGTAGGGTCAGTCTGTGAGTGGCATATATGAGGATGGTGTTGAACAGATAGTCCATATACTGTTATATTATGCTAGCTTAACATATGTGGCTGTGGCTGTGTTCACATTGGTTGTGATTATGCACTTTCACACAGGTGTAGCTTACCCTGTGCTGTGACATGCCTGTAGATCCTGCTATATCTGCAGGTACATATGCATTCCCCCATAGGAGATTTTGGCCAGTGTTGAGCCAGTCTGCCTGTAGCCAGCACAGTGCATTGTTACATGCCTAGCAGCTTATTGTACTTACCCAGTGAGATGTCCTGTACAGATACTTGCCAGATTTACTGCTGCCGGGCCTCCCTAAACAGTCTTGTATGTCAGACAGAGCAGTGGGATGCTGTACAGATGTATGTCAATATCTATTGGGTGGTATGTGCCCATGGCACCCTTGTACCAGTGGTTATTATCTGTCAGGCCAGACAGGGGTGTGTGAATGCATAACCTATGGTGGCAAATGTATTCCAGTTGTTATGTGTTATACCCATCTACATGGCTGTCTACATCCATATTGTCAGGCATGGTGCACATGTTTAGCACTAAGGGGTTATGTGTACACCTCTGGACTGTACAGAGTGTATCAGAATGTCCGCATATATTGGCCAATATCTCTGCTGCAGTCCACAGGGGCATCACATACTAGCAGCTGTACTTTACTATAATGTCCTTAGAATGTCTATCAGTAGCCAATGTCACACATGTTATAAGCAGATGTGACCTCCAACACAACAATCCCGATGACAGTAGGAATAGTCTACTAATATACCTGCTATACATACCTGACATCCCCTTGCACTATGACTGTGGGATTATAAAGGCTGGGGTAGGGCTACACTCCATATCCAGGACATACGGTGGAAATATATGTACATATTATTATTCTGATTGCCACATATATATGATTACACAAGTGTAGTACTTCCAATCACCACTGTCATGGCAACCACCTACTCTAGTCCCCTACATCATGTGGGAGTGGTCCCTTTACATTGCCTGTGTGATGGACATCCTTCCTGTGTGTGGGCATAAGTGTTACAGACAGCAGGTGGCAATACCTCTTACAGGAGAACCAGCGCACTCAGGGTAGCTACATATCTGTAGGAGGTTCAGAAACTGTAGACAGACTGCGAGTAGAGTTGTGTTATATTTTGTATAGTAGTGGTGTTATAGGGTGTGTGTGTACATGCTACTTTACCTTGGAATGCAGTATGTCTGCATAGCTCTCAACTGTGGGCCTATCCAGTTGGTGGCAAGAGGTGTGCCTATCATGGGTTGTCTGTCCACCACACAGGTCCTGTGTCAGATATTTCACTGGCAGTGTGTGTTGAGTGCTATCAGTACATGGCTACATCCATTTCTGTGACTGACCTCAATACCCTGACTAAGGGTATGTTGCAGACTATCCTGTAACACCAGCAACTTGCTTAGTGTATGGCAAAGTTCTTCACATTTGTGCCTGTGTTCCAGCCTCTGTCCTCCACCTTCATACCAAGCTTTGCACATATGACATGCTGTCAGAGGTTGTTCCATAGTGGGCTGTGAGTATATCACACTGCCATTCCTGCCATCAGTCCACTGCTGTTTTATCCCCCACACATACGGTAGAGCTGGGGCCATATATGTGTGGGCGTCACCTACCCAATACATGTGTGCTCTTATGCACTCCAGAGGCCAGTGTAAGTAACAGTGGTATATGGCCCTGTATTACTGTGTCTGGGGCAGGGGGAAGCACCATAAAAGACCTAGGCTGTTAAAAAATTTGGGGGTATCAGCGGTGAGCTGCCTTAAGGTATCTGGATGTACAGTACTGTATACTTCATCTATATTTACATTACTTGCATAAATTGGGTTAATGCAAGCCTACTGCCTCCTGCCATACAGACTGTTCTGTTTGTCAGTGTGCATGTGATGGTGTCAGTTATGACTTGTTATGTAACAGTTACAACTCATTTGGTCACATGACGTCTTTACCACCTAGTGATTTTGTACAGAGTGCAAATAGAGGCTGCTGAACTATACACCTGCATTACATACTGTTGATTGTTTGGCATCCTGTGGCCCTGTCTGTCTCACTGTTACAATTTGAAGGGCTTGGCCTGGACAGCACAGCTGTGAACCTTTCCACTCTACTGTATTAGTATAACTGTTTCACAGTTGCATTACTCTGTTTATATGGATGTCAGTGTCTGAACAGCTATATGACATGGCATATAGAACTGTAATAGTACACAGATAAAGGTATTCCGTTTCTGCAAACCTGTGTGTGGTATTTTCCCTATGACATCTCTGTCGGTATATGTTGCAGGCAACGATTTTCATTTGTATGGGTGGCCCATACAGTGTCCAGTTGTTCAGGTGTTAACTGTAGGCATAGTGGCTGTTACATATTGTGTGCACCTTCTACATATGTATCTTACTGTACATATATCTGCAAGTGTATGGGTAGTCACATGTATATATATATATATATATATATATATATATATATATATATAAATGCATCTGCATATCTGTGTCTGTGTATCTGTATCCTGGGGATGTTGATGGCTTCCATAGTTTACATTTCCTATGAGAGGCAGACTGTACTGCATGATATGTTACTAATACCAGCCTGACATCATACAGGTGGGATGTAGTACTGTTAACATCTTGTGCCCATGTCATGTCAGGACCTGGTTATGGCATCTGCAACACTTGGTAGTGTATTGCAGGGCAGACGTGTTTGGCTGTGGGGGTGGGATGCCTATTCATACAAGATGTATAGTGTGTGGGGCCTCTCAACCCGATTAATGGTGCATGTGGACATATGTGTTTTTGTTAATCTGCCATTGCTTTCTACAGATATATGGCCATATATACCTATAAATATATATATATATATATATATATATATATATATATATATATATATATATATATATCTGCGTACACATATGTAACTTGCTGTGTATATGTAGACATATAGGTGTAAATACATATATGTGTTGAGGTAGGCATTTGCAATGTATATTATATATTAATATATATGTACATAGTTTTAGAAATATATATATATATATATATATATATATATATATATATATATATATATATATACACATATATAGATAAGTAGTATCTGTTTAGATATTAATATATTTACACATACATACATCGAGATGTTGGTGGTATACATTCTCTGTACTGTTGCATAACTGGACTGGATGATATGTTTCTGAAAATATCAGACTTATTTGTATCTGGCATGGCTTAGTGGGAAATCACTTTGTCTATGGTGTGCAGGGTACTGGGCTCAAGCCTTGCAAGAGCTGTTTATTTTGTTGCTGGGTAGAACACGACCCGTTGGATACAGAGTGATTAAGACACTTTAGAGCAGTTGTAAGTTGGTTTAAGCCTGTTTGCTCAGGCGTAAGCACTGCCCACACAGGTTAAGCAATTTAGAAACTAAATGAGTATAAGAAACTGTAACCGGATGTTAGCAGTGCTTACCTCCACAGAAACATGGTTACAACTGTTTTAAAGTGCCTTAATCACTCTGTATCCAACGGCCCATGTTCTGTCCAGCAACTAAATAAACAGCTGCTGTAAGGCTCAAACCCAGAGCACTGCAATCCATAGACAAAATGATTTACCACTAAGTCATGACAGATTTGTATACATCTGATGTTATCACAAACATATCATCCAGCACAATCATTCAACAGTATAAGAAATGTACTTTAAAATCTAGATGTGTGTGTGTGTGTGTGTGTGTGTGTGTGTGTGTGTGTGTGTGTGTGTGTGTGTGTGTGTGTGTGTGTGTGTGTGTGTGTGTGTGTGTTTGTATGTGTGTGTGTGTGTTTGTGTGTGTGTGTGTGTGTGTGTGTGTGTGTGTGTGTGTGTGTGTGTGTGTATATACATATATATATATATATATATATATATATTATATATATATATATATAGACATACATATAAAACTAAATATATGCCCCTCTCTCTCCATGCATGCATATATATATATATATATATATATATATATATATATATATATATATATATATATATATATATATATATATATATATATATATATATATACATATATATATATATATATATATATATATATATATATATACATACACACACACACACACACACACACATATATATATTGATAGATAGATAGATAGATAGATAGATAGATAGATAGATAGATAGATAGATATAGATATGTATATACAGATGTATATCTATAGATATAATACAGAACATAACAAAGACATGTATAAACACAGGCACCGCTAATGGGGGTGAGGGGGCTCAAGCAACATATGTTTTATATGTATTGATACCCCCCCCCCCAACCCAGCAAAACAGGTCTGCCCTGCAATACATTACCAACTGTTGCAAATGCCAGGAGCAGGGCCTGGCACTACATGGCCACAAGATGTTAACAGTAAGCCATCCCACCTGTATTATGTCAGGCTGGTATTGATAACATATCATGCAGTACAGTCTGGGTACCATAGTGAATGTACAATGTGTAAGCAATAAACAGTCCTGTGATACATATACACAGACATATGTATGCAGATACTTATATATGCATACACACACACACACACACACACACACACACACACACACACACATATACATATACATATATATATATATATATATATATATATATATATATATATATATATATATATATATATATATATATATGCAACTACACATACACACACAGAGGTATGTCTAGGAAGATACATAATCAGAGGGTGCACACCATACTGAACAGCCAGTATCCCTACATTTGCAACCTCATCTGATGGACAGTGTATGAGTCACCCATACCACAGAAGATTGTTGACTGACACATATACCCACAGAGAAGTCTAAGGATATAATACAACACACATGTTTGTATATATAGGAAAGGTTCAGTTGTGTACTATTACAGTTGTAGATGCCATGTTATATAGCTGATTATGCTTTGACGTACATACAGAGTAGTACAACACTCAAACAGATCATTTATTACAGTAATCTGAAAACATCACATCTGTTGGTGTTGATGCCAAGGCCTTCAAGTAGTACAATAGGACAGACAGACTTGGCCACAGCATAACAAGCAATCAACAGTATGTAATGCAGATGTATAGCTCAGCGACCTCTAAATACACTCTGCATGCAATCCCTAGGGGTAAAATACCTTGGATGACACTATGGGTGGTATCTGTCACATAACAATGCATAACTGAAATTATCACAATCACACTGATGGCAGTAAGGAGTAGGCCGGCAATGTTCACAAAGTGAAATGTATGGTAATGTACATCCACATACCTTAAGGCAGCTTACTACAGGTATTTCTTACATGTTGTAACACCCTAGGCTACTTATGGTGGATACCCCCCATACACTGACATACAGGGGCATAGCACACTTTTACATACTCTGACCTCTAGACTGCAGAGGTGCATACATGTGTTGTGCAAATGAAACCCACATATATATGGTGCATATGGTCGGTACACCATTATTTATTGACATCATACCAGATAACAAGTCAGTCAGAGAACAGACTGCTGGACATGTTGTGTGTAGTAGGGGCTGTTTCTGAGGATATTACTTGGACATTCTGTGTTTTTGTGTACAGTACTGTGGTCTGTGTACGTAGGGCAGGGGTCTGGAGCCTTCACTATCTAAAGAGCCATTCCTGACCCCTCACCCACCAAACTAAATTCATCAGGAGGCACAACAGCTATCTGAGTCCTACAATGAAGATAGCAGAGCATATAAGGTTTCATATATAGTTATACTAAATATAATATAACTAAGCATATAAGAACAATACCTAACATATGTCCATAAGTGTGTTCCTGTGTTGTGATTTCTTGATATGTGTGTGTGTGTGTGTGTGTGTGTGTGTGTGTGTGTGTGTGTGTATGTGCGTCTGTGTGTGTGTTGTGTGGTGGAGTGTCTATTAATCCTCAGAGGTACAAGGAGCCACTACAGCAGGGTTGAAGAGACACATGTGGCTCCAGAGCCACAGGTTGCAGACCCCTGAGGTAGGATAATTGATGACTGTATGTGTATTGCGCTTACAAACCATGGGCTCTGTAGAGAATGTGGTAGACGCCATTGTTCTCTGTCCTGCTCTATCTGATGTTACATGCTGCTCCAGTGTTAAGATTGTGTATCATATCTGCCTGTGGCTGTGTTGACATTGGATGTGGGTCCATTCACATTTGGAGGCGAGGTCCACATGTCTCGCATGAAGGGGACATGTGTACACTTCTGGACTGACCACAGAGTGCCAGACTGTCCATATATATTGGTCATATCCCTGCTGTAGTCCACAGGATCTTTACTGTGCTAGCAGTGGTACTGTACTATGATGCCCTCAGGATGTCTGTCTGTAGCCAATGGTGCACATTTCTGCAGCAGATGTGATCTCCTACACCCAACATGTCTGTTACGACACCCCTATGACAGTAGCAACAGTCTACATGTATACCTGCAATACATCCATGACATCCCCTTGCATTAAGAGGTTGGGACTATTGGTGCTGAGGTAGGACTCCACTCCATGTTCTGGACATATGGTAAACATATATGTGTACACATATATCCACATATCTATATAGATATGTACACATATACATAGCCACATACATATATGGACATATACATATCCACATACATATATGGAGATATATATGTATATATATATATATATATATATATATATATATATATATATATATATATATATATGTGTATATATACATGTATATATATATATATATATATATATATATATATATATATATATATATATATATATATATATAAGTATATATTTATATATATATATATATATATATATATATATATATATATATATATATATATATATATATATATATATATATATATATATATATATATATATATATACACATATGAACACTCACACATATACATATACACAGCAATGACTCCAACAAGTGGCTAAGTTTCTGATGTCATTCAAAGGGGATCCAGTATCTGCCTGCCTGGGATGACATGATTGACAAACCACAATGCTTTGCCAGAGATGTTCTGCACCTGTCACCCCTGGGATTCAGGTTACTGGCTACAGCTCTTGGCACCCCCATAGTGCCTTATTTAGTCAAGGTTCAAAGGACAAAACCTCCACCATAACAGATACAAGCATGAAAAACTGAAGGTAAGGCTACTCAATGCTAGATGTCTAAACCTGCAAAGGCACTCTCTTGAGGCACACCTACAAATGGGGAACATCGATATCTGTGCAGTAAAGGGGACCTGGTTCAATGCTCCAGAGAGCACACCTGTAATACCAGGCTATGTGGCACACCTCATCACTGAGGGCTTTTCATCCAGAAGAAAGGGGGTAATTGTCCCACTGTACTCATCCCTCATTACATATATCTCATATATGTACATATATATATATATATATATATATATATATATATATATATATATATATATATATATATATATATATATATATATTTATATATATCAATATTTCTATGTCTATATATGCATATATGTATATACACTGGAATATATTTGTCAATGTATGGATGTGTGTGCATATCTGCACCATTGTAATGTGTAGTCCCTCCACATTGTACATTCCCCTATGGTAGAATGGCATTTCTGCTTGATATGTAAAAGGTATTGCCCTGACAGTTTACATGTGAATTGGCTTACTGTTAAAACATTGTAGCTGTGTTGTGGAGGATCCTGGAGTCAGGAACTGCATGTGCTGGATATTGGATTGCACAGCATATCTGTTAGGGCAACATAGCAGTAATTACCAGCTATCCCTCATTTGTGCCCCCACTCCCATTAACAGTGCATATGATCTGTTATGTTGTAGTGAGTGGTTCAGGATGTTGTTTCCATGTGGACATGCTATACACATTTCTATATGTATATATATATATATATATATATATATATATATATATATATATATATATATATATATATATACATATGAGCATATTTATCTATCTATATATATATACAATAGATGTTATATGATTATTTGTGTCATACACACACACACACACACACACACACACACACACACACACATATATATATATATATATATATATATATATATATATATATATATATATATATATATATATATATATATATATATATATACATATAGCTGCCTATCTGTCTACATTTACAGATATATATTTGTCCATATGTCCATGCATGTTTGGCTCATAATTTTGGCCTGCACCTCATTCTCTTGGCAATTGACATGGATCTCAGGATTGAAGTCAATAACTACTGACAACACATTTGTGTTTCAGACTTCAACTCCTTCAAAATATATGTTTTAATACATATAACTGTTCAACTAGCAATGTTTTAACTGTATGAGAACAATATTTGACATATATCCCTATTTGTGCCCACATTTTGGCACACTTTGTCCAGACTTCTTGCATTAAGAGGTTGTGTGGTATGATATTACCACATTTCCTCTACTGTTGAATGATTGTGCTGGATGATATGTTTGTGATAACATCACATTTATTTGTATCTGTCATGGCTTAGTGGTAAATCACTTTGCCTATGTTTCGCAGGGTTCTCGGTTCAAACCTTGCAGAGGCTGTTTATTTAATTGCTGGACAGAACATGGGCCGTTGGATACAGAGTGATTAAGGCACTTTACAGCAGTTGTAAGTGGGTTTGCGCAGAGGTAAGCACTGCTAACTTCTGGTTACAGTCTCTTATACTCAGTTAGCTTCTAAATTGCTTAGCCAGTGTAGGCATTGCTTAACCACCATGCAAACAGGCTTAAACCCGCTTGCTGCTGCTTAAAAGTGCTTACTGCCGCTTACCCCCGCACTAATTTCTTTAAAAGAAAAGAAAAAAGGGTTAATAGGAAAGTGGTGAAAAAGGGGCACAAAGATGGAAAGACAGTAGGGAAAATAGCTAGGGATGTGCCAGAAGGGTATAGGGAAGGTCCATAGCTGCCCATTTCTTCAACAGCAAAAGCTTGCATATATACTGAATTTGGAGGTAGATTTGGACACTCAAACCCCTGGGAGAGGGGTGAGGACAACATAAATTTGTTATGACGCCAATTAGACCAGATTACATGTGTCCAGTGGACATGTGTGCCAAATGGACAGCTATGTATGGGGCAAGATTTTTTTGTGGGAACAGATTGCCCTTTTTTCAGGTGAGAGTAGGATGTTGGGGAGGGGTAGTAGGTATATTTGGAGAGGTAGGTTGGGTAGGTGAAAAGACAAGACAAACAAGATGCATATAAGGGTGGTATATGACACATGTGGGGTGTAAACACTTTGGATGGGGACGGATGTTTGGAAATTGCAAGTCCATGTGCCCCCCCCAAATGGAATCAGTGGGACTGAGGTCCCCACCCATAGGCAGTTACCACTGCACCTTCACAGCCCCAAAGGTGGCCATGCTTGGGGGCTGGATAGGAGGGGCAGGCTCACCCTCTAATTGCACCACTCGGCCCTCAAGCTGGCGTAGCTGGTCTCGAAATGCCCAATCAATCTCCTTACGCACCACAGCATGGACCTGATGATGGGTGACAGGTTCCTCTCCAGCCCTGCTCCCAGGGGTGGCCAAGCCCCATCCCCTGTGACGGTTCCACCCAAAGGTGGTGCAGGGCCTATGGAGGAGGAGGTCCCAGGCTGAGCCCCAGATGTGCTGGTGCCCGGTGCGATTGCCAGCTGAGGTGGGACAGGTGGGTCCACTGCGACTGGCCTTCCCATACAAGCTATGGTGTTGCAGTTTACAGACAGATATGGGTTAGTAATAGTCATAGTCAACAGCAGTCAGGATTAGTTATGATAGCATGCATAGGTATACCCATTAACCCAAGACACCAAATTTAAACCAGTTGCATAGTGAGCAGAACACATGCATATATGGAGCAGCAGTGGCCATTACAACAGCATGCAGGTATTATTGATGGCAACAGACCACCAATATGGGTGCATTTTAACATGGCACATGCATAAAACCAAATGTGGACAATTATAAACCAATAGGGCATATGTCCCAACATAAGTTTGGAGCGTAAACATACCCATTGAGGTGTATAATTGCGTTATTGTTGCACATATGATGGGAGCAAGAGAGAGACTTTAGTTAACAACTGATATATAAAATAAATGAAGAAATACCAAACCATCAGGCTAAAATCCAGGAACTTTAATAGATGTATCTAAAAAAGTGGTAAGTGCTTTCACTGTGACCACACCACTTCATCAGACAACATTAATTAAGAAATACAAGTCTTTCATACAAAGTGTGACCAATAAAAAGCCCTTAATTATGATGTCATCAAAAAGTTACAAATTAAAAAAAAGATGCATACTGCAAAAACACATTCATATATCATGAATAAAAAGAGCTAGAAAATGTATGCAAACATATTGCACTTATAAATATATATATATGAAAATAAAACATATTATTTATGTCTAAGTCTTCGTCCTTTCAAGAAGGGTTTCAGGGAATAAACTCCATTTAGACCAGGTGTTTTTTTCTGCATTCAACAATGAAATCCACTTCTGTTCTAAATGGAGTTAATGTTGTCTGATGAAGCGGTGTGGTCACCGTGAAAGCGCTTACCACTTTTTTGGATACATCTCTAGTAAAGTTCCTGGATTTTAGCCTGTTGGTTTGGTATTTCTTCATTTATTTTATCCTTATTTTTGTCTTACCAACTTTTATCCTGCTATCACATATATTTTTTGCTTAACAACTCCCTGTAGTTTTCACAACTTTCTTCTTCACTGCAGTGATCTGTCCCTTACTTGTATGATTACCCTACCCATTGGCCTTACTTTGTACAATGGTATGTTTGTAGATTAGTATATACGTGGACTGTGTCTAACATATAGTCTACACCTTTTACCTGTTATAGCTGTTGAGATGATCTTTGTTAACACTACCTGACAATTTCTACACATACTCCCAAATTCCATGTTGATGTTATACACATACCCCTCAATCCGTTATTGCACACACTCTGGATGAGGCTTGACATGATGCAGGTGTTAATGCGACATATTATGAGAATTGCTCTCATGCACCTTGGGTGTGATGCTACAGTGACAGGTTTGTTTTCATACACATTCTCTGACTATGTACAGGTTTGACTATCAGTTATATGTCATCACAGGCTACCTACATTTCTTGGATCTTCGCACTGATTTCTCAGAGGAACAAGGTACCAAGCAGCAGATTTGGGTCATTTATCTGCACATGCTGGGCAGATCGGAACAGTTGAGGGGAATGACTATGCATACAGCTTACTATCTAAACATTCTGATGCAGTCTGTACAGTTGATGGTTATGATTATGCTTACAGCTTACTATCTGATCATTCTAGCAAATTCTGTACAGTTGTTGGGTCTAATTATGCATACAGCTTTCTATCTGAACATTCTCACAAATTCTGTACAGCTGTGGGGTATGATTATGTATACAACTTGAACTTACTACCACTCCTGGGATTCAATCCCTGCTGTATGTGGTAAAACTATTACAGTTAACATCACAGTACACTGTGCCATGAGTGAATTGGTGTGAAGCTTTCAAATGTTTTCTCTCTAAGTCTCCCTCAGTTGTACAATATGACTAACCTCTTGTTATACAGAACTACCCACACATTTTATCTGCATACCACAGTGTGGGTAACACTGCTTAATACTACAGTACTATTTATAGCATACAACACTACAACATATTAAATCAGAGTATACAGAAGCACTCTAGGGGTTATACCTTTATTCACAGGATATGATAGTTCATGCAAGATTATTAGTAACCTGCCTCGCAACGCAGCCTTTGCAGCCTAGCGGCATGAGCTTGCTGGTTCACAGCCCACTCATCTGCAGCTGTTAGAAAAATACAGTGACATTTAGCCATACCTATCCATAGTATACACAAGCTAGGCAATTATTATATACTTAGTGGAATGGGTACTTACTCGGTACTGGGGCATCAGCTGTCTGCCTGCACTCCTGGATCCACTGTTCCAGTAGATCCCCCCCTATGCTGCTTCCGGTCAGCATGGTGATGCCTGTCCTGCTCACCAGTCCGGGGGATACCTGTGGCACTAGTGAGGTCATGGGCGAGACTGTCCCAGGCCACCACTTTATACTGGGAGCTCTGTTAATGGCCCTGCAGGAGACTCTGCTCATGGTGTTTGACCAGGAGCCAAACCATGTATTTTGACTCATTAATGCCCTAGCGTTGCACTCTGAATCAAGTGCCTTCACCTACTCCAGCCATTCTGCCTACAGTAGGGAGCTGCAATCAGTTTTTGGGATTATTGGTGCCTGTGGGGTTTAAATACACCCGATTTCCCACACTTTCCTGTGATTGGACGGTTTTGAAAAGGCTAAGCTATGGGCACACCTGCTTACCTAATGCTGCCATTGCTTAAAGGGCCATAGCACTGGGCAGATTGAATTAGCCTGCTTACACATTGCTTACACCATGTAAGCCAACCTGTCTAATGCTTAGCGTTGCTTAATATGCAATTAGCATTATATTGTCCTTTTGACATTGATTTATAATTTGCTACACGTTATATCTGTGTCTGGTATCTGTGATTCATGTTTACGTACATTGTATGGGGTCCTGGGAACTTCAACACTTTCTTAGAATAACGCCTCACATCTGGCCTTACTGCAGTACTCCAGTTCACATATTTATGTTATGTAGCAGGTTATACAACATCACAATGTACATAGATTCAGTTCACATGTTTAGTTTGATTTTACTATGGTGAGGATTTGTTTGCTGAAACCTCACTCATATGCATTGCTATGATGTTTTAGTGGTTAACTACTGTGACTGTAGTGTATAGGGTCCTGAGTTCAAGCCTTGCATAAGCTGTTTATTTTTTTGCTGGGCAGAACACAGGCCATTGGGTACAGAGTGATTAAGGCACTTTAAAGCAGTTGTAAGCGGGTGTTTGCGGGTTTGTGCAGAGCTAAGCAATGCTAATCTCCGGTTACAGTTTCTTACACTCAGTTAGCTTCTACTTTGCTTAATCTGTGTAGGCAATGCTTACCCCTACGCAAACACACTTAAACACACTTACTAGTGCTTATATATGCTTACTACTGTTTATTTGTGCTTAAACCTGCTTACTAGTGCCTTATTCATTATAACACTGACACTTCACATGTGCATTTAATGCACTACTCCAGTTCACATTTAAATGTTATTTAGTAGGTTATACAGCAAAAAAATGTTCATATACAGATTTCACATGGAAAATGCTGTAGTGGGCTCGAACTGGGAATGCCTTCTCATTAGGCGGAAGCTCTGCCCACTACACTATTGCTGTGCTGCTTTATTTGTATATATCTTCCTTATTATCCTCTTCAGCCTTTTAAGCTGCTTTAACCGTAACTAAGCGATGGGCACACCAACGCACCTACAGTTAGCTTTAATTGGTGTTTTAAAAAAAATTAAAGGGTTTCTTTATTTACTTTTTTCAGTACTGTTGCTGTTGTACACATGGGGAACTGTTGGTGGGGATATGCAGACACCTATGAGCGATCTCGCTCATCTCTTAACACTTTCTGCTTTTCTACATTGCAGGGGCGTGTTTATTCTGAGAGCTCTGCTCTCAGACACGCCCCCTGCAATCGTACACGCTCTGTGTAAGCCTCGAGCAGCGCACTTTCATTAATATGCATGGCTATGCTAGTCCTGCATGGCAGATTAGTGAATCCGGGGGTGTGTGTGTGTGTGTGTGTGTGTGTATTTCTTTCATTCTTTTCTAATAATTCTCAAAAGTAGACATTTTTAGATGATATGCCTCCATAAAAGTTATTTTCACTTAGAGGATTATCCATTATTTACAAACTGCATAAACTCTAAAATCAAATGTGCTTGGCTTTAAATTTAAGTTAATAGATGTAAGTACACTAATTACACAGACCACATGAGTAGATGTTTCATAAATATCCTGTATTATTAATAAGTTATGCATTTATCACTATTTTATCATCTTTATCTAGTGTCATTTCCTACGTTGCTTGTAAGAGATATTCCTGTCATGGCTTCTTCCTGAGCAACACGAAAAAAACATATTTATAAGTTTGTAGTGCTTGTCCATAATCTTATATTAACCATTTTTCATAAAGATTTTGTCAGTGTAAACATTATTTGATTAATTTGAATTGTCAATTAGCATTCTACCAATGTGAGCATAGTGATGGAATATGTTTTCTTTTGGGTAAAATAGGCAACAATTAATTTTTTGTGCATATTTTCTCCATCTTTTTTGTCCTGTCTTTTACCTCATTTACCAATTAAGCATCATATAAAGGTATTTAAAAAGCATTGAAATCTCCTCTCCAGCACATGAACACACACAGACACTGACCCACATACAAAAGGAGATGCGAAAGGAATACACAGCTTAACAGAAGAATTTCAGAGGGAAGAACACATCAATTACATTCCTTAAGTGTTTCTTAATGGTCAGCCTGGAATGTACAATTACTTCTTAGAAAGCGGTCAGTGTTATACAAAAAGGAAATTCTTATCACTGAATTTTTTTTTTGTTTGGGATCCCTGAAAGCCTCTAAAAGGGAAATACCATTATGCTATCACAGAGTGTTATATGGTGTGAAAAGCTAAAAATGTTACTTGGTTAGGTGTCAACATTCAGACTAACAGCAAAATAAGACTTTAGAACATCTTTGACATAAGAGCTTGTTTTGCCATGTTTCCTCACCCCCACTTCAGTGATTAGCATTCACTTTTCTGAATGGTGATTACAGACTAGAGGGTGGGTATTTCTAGCAAACAACCACAGGTGTGTGTCAGTTGGGGGTAAAAATCTTTTGGTTGGCAACAAACCAAGTATCTCCAAAACAGACTATGTTAAACAGATTAATTATACAATGAACGTCAGTTGTTCTCAAGATTAAGCAGGAACAGTGCTCATTCATGTGAATGAATTTAGTCACTGCTTGATTTCTTTGTATTTTGTTACTGCTCTATGTTGTTTCAAGACAGAAATCTCTGCGTGGTGACTCATAGCTGTTTATATGTCATACACTTCCATTTAACGTTATACAACACTCATAATTGCTTCTTGGTATAGCTCAGGTTACTGAAGTACACCCAGCTAGCAAAATGATACAGATACCTAAACATGTATATAGTTAAATACATTGTGATGATGAGAGCAGGAGTCCATTAGACACTGTATTTTATCCACGTATACTTTAGATGTTCCTAGATCTTTGAATCTAACCAGATTTTGTCTAATATCTTCTCCTGTTCTTATCAATTTTGTTCTCAGCTTAACTTAATTTGTACTGTGCTTTTACTCTGCAAAGAGATTTTCATATGCTACTTCATGTGACAGCCATTTCAAATATCTCTACAAAACTATGCTCTCTAAGTTCATTCTGGAAGCTGCAATACCTCTGTATTCATGTTCAGTCCCTTATGTTTTAATTCAAAATCTCAGGAACAACTTTAAACCTTATTTATATTTGTGGTAAAAACATTTTACATGTGAATTTAATGTTTTGCCTTTGATCATGTCATCCGTGCTTAGGTTAGATAAACTAGTGCCTACTGTTTTTTTATTTACACCAGTGAAGACCAGTAGTTGATTGAAACAAGTTTGTTTATTTTATTTCTCTTATTAGATTTTAATAAATTAAATTGACTCTTGGCTATAAGTTTTTTTCTGTTGGTCTGAACCTTGCACTCTGAACTGAACCTGCCTGCTCTCCTTGCATTTTGCATTCATTTTCAAATTTTCCTCACTAAAACATTTATTTTTAATTGGTTAGATTTATTTTGTGTTTCAGACTGTTTTGTTTAAATGCTTGGTAAACTATATGTAGTGGTACTGCCTAGGATCCAAATATCCTCTGAGACAGATGCAGGAATGTATTGCAAAACAATTTGCATCCATCCAGGTGTACAGCTAGTCCCTAGTAAAGACAAAATCCATGCAGTAAGCACTTTTCTTCTAGGTATTATTTGAATCCGAAGTGACCTAGCACTTCTGTTAAAGGTACTACATATGTTTTTCTATTTGAAACTTGTTCAAAATTCTCCCAAAAGTACTATGGTCCCTTTCAAATGCATTTACTGAAGTATCATTTGTGACATAGGCAAATTTACATTCATATAAAAGCAATCAAACTATATTAACATAACAAACATTATACTTCACCTATATTGCTATGTGTATATATATATATATATATATATATATATATATATCATTTAACATAAAAGTTCCTTCTAAATGTATAAAACATCAAGTTGTGTTCCCTGTATTATTATCAATCTGGTCTTCAGCAATTATTCTCTGTCTATCCCAGCTGTATTAACAGGAATGTCCAGACACATGCAAAAAGTGGAATGCCCACAGAGGTACCTTACTGAAAGGATGCAAGTCCTAAACAGCATATCCTACATGGACCATCTCAAACTCTGTCATTATACTCTGTATCCTACAGACTAAGTGGTGACCAGTGCCTGGCAAACACGGCATCCTCAGACCCCAGTGCTGATGGCCCTACTGCACATCTGCAAGTCAAATGGCATAATCACCTCTCTTCCATGTGGATATGTAACTACTCAAACCCCTCCTCAGCCATTAGCTAAACTCAGCCTTTCCAGCCCATTTACTCACAATATCCTTTCTTTCTTTTAAACTCCCAGTACTGCACTTCGTTTAACATCCCCTTTTCTCATATTTTAACTCCTTCCTCCATCCCACACCCTTGTCTCACTATTCTCCACTTTCCCTCTACTCTTCCAAACTACCTTCCTTTCCTTTCTCCCACCATTTCTCTCACCATTTCCCTCTCTCCCTCTTTTACATCAAACGGCTTTCTCCTGTACTGCCTGAGTGTCCACAAACCTATACTAATCCCTACCCCACTTCTCATTCCCTTAACTCTTTGCCATCATTAACCCCTACCCCTATGTCTTCACACTAATCATGACTTCTATGTTCCCACTTCCTGAGCAAATAAAATTATCTGTTGATATTCCTCTACTTCTGGTTTTAACAGCTGTTGTCATTTACTTCCAAACACCTATGTATTATGCTTTTTATGACATACTAGATTTCGCTATTGAGTAAATCTTTATACTATGAAATTTTTCTTTTTGTTTCCCCAAAACGTTTTTGTATCTTCCATACCTTTATGCTCTATTTTTTTGTTTAAGGCACTTCTTATTTAAAATACATTTAATTTTATTGCAGTTTGTGTGCTTTGTATGTTCTCTGGAGCTTGTTTTGTTTTGTACTCTGTGTTTGTTCTCTAGAGCTTTTCTCTCCAGCTCTTCACTGAAAATGGGCTAGACTGACCCAGTGGACATTCCCGGTAAACAAATGTCAATCAATCAATCAATCAATCAATCAAGCAATCAAGCAATCAGAAATACTCAGCATATGGATTTAACCTCTTCTGCAACATCAACAGAAATGTTTGTAGGAACACGTATATCTTGAAGAGGATACTGCTGCTCTGGAACAGACACCCCATCCACAAGGAAAAAAAAAGATCATGCCCGTCTATATTCAAGTGCAACTTGGATCTATGTATGGAAAACAGAAAATTAATGCCAAGACTGCCCCCTGTATTACTAATTGAAAGCTGTTGCTCTTAAATGCTTTATCCCATGCATTGGTACCTTCAAATTAACTATAGTATAATTCCAGTTATTCTCATTAGAGGTAATACATAATTATTGATCATGGAATGGATAAGGTCAGTCTATAATCAAATGGGACAGGTTATTTCAAGCACAAAAAGGTAAAACAGCTGGGCTAAAATAGCCTGCAAGGGCAGCTAGCCTAGGACTTACCTATGAACCTATAAGCATAATTGGCCATTTCCTTTCCTCAGTTCAATTCTCATAGTAATTGAACATCTCAGAAGGCATTACTTCATTGCAAATGGGGCTTTAAACAAGGCATTATTTAATTGCAAATAAGGTTTAAAACCATACATGTATACATCTCATCTCTTTAGAATTCTGCATTCTTTTTTCACGTCCACAGTAGGCATCACTAAAGAGGAAACAAATATCACTAAAACAGCATACAAACAATTGAGGAATGCTACTGGAGAAATGCACATTCATTTTACTACTATCATCCTTTGTGATAATTTAATTTCCAGCTACTGCCTGCTCTAATCCACACCTGAAAACATTTCTGAGTTCAGAAGTTCTGCAAAACAAAGAAAGCACTAATACTGCAAGTAAATAAATGTATACTTCACTTTCTAAACTTAAAACTCCATTTGCATTCACCTTGTTGAGTGTCCTTCAAGTAAATCAATCACAGTATTGACCTATCTAAAGAAAGCTCTTACCTACCAGTTCATGATTTTATTAATGTTCCCCATCACAACTTAATTCAATACAAAATACTTGTAGGTTATCAATACATAGCAATGACAAGAAATCAGGACAACCAGAGAAACATGTAACTCTCTCCTAGAAACTCTGCCTTATTAACTATGGTAAAGTCTCTTAATACTATTACACGGAAGGAAACCTGTACAATGCTTCACAGTTAAATACTATATATATAAAAGCAACAACCAGAGCATTTTATCACACCACTGATCATAATCTATTCTGGGCTTGGCAAACCAAGTAGTACATGATTTCTTCTTGAATCTTTAAGAGACAAATAGTTTGGAAAATATTATTGTAATGTTCCATACTTTAAAATATATTTATGCAATTCAAACCTCATACCTAAACCAGATTAAATATATTATTTCAAAATATAAATTTTGAAGGCCTTCCTGGTACTCCATAAAATTGAAAACAACAATGTTTTTGAGACAGATACAAAACATAATTGAAAAGGGTAATATCAGCGTGCATTCAATTGGAAAAAATGCATATAATGAGTGGCAGCACTTAAATGCTAAGATATGTGTCCTTTGAAATGTGGAGTGTATTCGTAGTACAGGACACCTTGTAAGACCTACTCTTCTGGATTTTGTGAAGACTGATCACTTTCCAAAATTATGGGACAGCTCAAAGTTGAAATGGGAAACTACGTACAGCAAGACTATTTTTCACTTGCCTTCTTAAAACTGCTTTGTTTATCTGATACTTGCAATTGTAGCATTGTTTATAAAAAGAAAATTAAAGAACACTACCTACATCTTTACATTTAATTCTGAAGTGGGTAACCTAGTAAGTTTTGTGTGATGGTGAAGTACAAAGAAAAGAGTAAGATTCATGATTTTGCATTTTGTAAGCTGTAAAAGGATACATTTTGTCTGTGGTTAGCAATACAAAACATGGATAGCCAAGCTATCCATCTCCCTGTCTTCTTTCCATAACCTAGAAAGAAGGGAGGAAGGATACTCCAGACCTTAGAGGTCCACAGATAGCTCGGGTACTATATTGACAGAACCAAAATCGTTCAGTAACTTTAATCAATTGTTCATTACCTGCTAATCTAAAAAAAGGACAACCTGTGCCAAAACAGACTGCTTCTAAGTGGTTGTCTCAAAGGTAAGCAACTACCTTTTGTTTTAGCAACACAGCACAACAATAGCAGGCAGAGCCAAGGCTCAGTCTTTTCATATATGGCTTTTTGGAAAGGGTTGGATTCTTGAAGTATTCTAGAAGCAGTAACATAATCCCCTATACACACTTTTACAAAGCACTATTAACGATATTTCCTCTATACATCTAGAACAGGCTTTGCTAAGATCATTTCCCAGGGGCTTCTGAACCCCCAGTCTTTCTCCGCCCAGATGATCTAAACTATGGTAATGTACCTATACAGCTAAGTGTATTGCAGCAGTGATTCTAATGATGAACATAGTATAGCTGTGTAAGTAAACTTGCCATAACAGTAGATGATCGAATGATCACTGCTGCAGTAGCCATTCCCTTCCTCCACTCCTCTTATTCCTGTATGGGAAGTTGCCAGTGTGAAGACCTTTATTTTTATTTTCCTAACACTGTCCTTGTCAGAGGTTTAGCCTCCTTCTCTCTGTTGGCATGAAAGCTGTGAAGGGCTTAAAGCCCATATATGTCTTTTTCATCAAGTCAGCCTGAGCTGACTAATGGTTTGGGTACATGAAAGGTGCCCTGAAGTTTTGCAAGCTGCATAGCTGTTATATTATTAACAGGATATAACCCATAAACCTAATGCTACAGCAACAGTGATCCTAATGGTGAACATCAAATTATCTTTGTCACTAAAGTAAGTATGCAGTTTGCATAGCTTTAAATCAATGCTGGATGAGTGCTTTGGGCATTGAGTGTGCAAGCTTTAAAAACAGGAATGCAGACTCCTTAATGATCTCTCCTGAGTCTGAAAGAATGTCTTCCAAACTAACAATGTGACATTGTAAAAGGTAGAAATGGCTGTGTTTGTGCCTGATATGTATTTGTTTGCAATATTGTACTGAAAACACCTTTTATAAATACTTAAATCTTATAAAATGAGTTAAAGAAAGAATACTGCAGTTATATACTGATGTCTATTACACTTGTTTGCAGTAATGCACTGAATGCACTGTAGTGGTTTACTTACACTGCTTTATAAATTATTTCTTTATATATATTAATGAAATCAATAAAGACAGACAATGTTTGCATGAATGCTTCAGTTACCATGCTTTATACATTATTTTCTTATATGTAGTAATTAAATCAATTAAACACATGATACTATTTACTGCTCTACTCATGCTTATCAGCTTCTTCAACCAGCGTTATGGCTATCCTTTCCTGTTCACACCTGTTAAAATGTATGTCTTCCTTGGCTAGAAAGTGAAGACATAATTCAGCTGTTGTTTACCTGTATCTCATCTCTTTTATTCCTTAATATTACTGATATCATTAGTAGTACCATGCAAGACAATTCATTCACTACTACATTTGCTAACTAGGCATTTGTTTAAATATTTATTAATATCTGATTTTTCATATTGTGCCTGTCTTCCCTTTACTACAAGTTACAAACAAATGGTAACACTCTTTCCCCATTCTTATTTCCAAATCTCCACTGCGGTGACTGAGTGAGAGTTCAGCCATCTTGCACACGCAGTTAATATTGTAGAACAAATAACTGACTTACACTGTTTTTTATATAAATAAATATATTTTTCTGACCTACACAAACAAAATTATTTCTTTCCAAAAACTGCATAAAATTTAACAGCTAGCTAAGTTAATGTAACACTAACTGAAATTATATAGAAATACAAACTTTTTTTTTTGCTTTCTGTATAAATATGTGATCAAGTAGCTGGAACTGTTCTCATGCACATGTATAGCTGTGATTTGCAAGCATGTATATGCAAATTATTATTTTACTTATACATATGTGACATCTGTATCAATGCAGGCAATTATGTTATCAGATAAACATTCCATACATTTGTATACAGATGCAGTTCCGTGTAGAGATTTTATTTATTTATGTATTGACATTTGGTAATCGGGAAAGTCCACTGGGTCACAGACCCATTTTCAGTGGAGGTCCGGTGAGAAAAGCTCCAAGAGTTATTACAAGACATGGTGTCAACATCATATGAACAAATATATACAAAAAGGAACATCAATCATACATCATACATCTGTTGCAAGTAAACATCATAACTGCAAGCATTTACAGAAGTTTAAAGGTAGTTACAGTTTAGGAATTATAGCCATACACAAACATTTATAAACAACATTCATATCTTTTTTTTTTTAGTAAGTACATTAGCCTATACATTGCTACTACAGCAGTCTGAGTATCAAGTAGAATATAAAAACTAGATGAGTTTATTCTTTCTTTTACATTATTACAACAATATTGTAGATACATTTTTAGAGTTGCACATATTTCTTCTACCAAATGTCTTCAATTACACAACCTTCTTAAAGTTTGCTTATTTAAACCCATGTTTAATATGACAAAAAAATAATAACAATAATAATAAAAATAATAATACTTACTATAGAACTCTGGACTTCTTCCTGGTACCTGGTCAACCCACTCATCCAGGTGGTTGGGCCTACACTTGTGAAGATACATCCAGGTCGTAAGACCTATATTTCTGCAGGTCACCATACCTGTGGCAGCAATGATGGACAGAGCAGGTGGTCCTTGTCAAGTATGACAGATGCTCACCTAATTCCTGCCAGATGTCAATCTTTTTCCACTTACTTCATCTTATGCATGCCTGGATCTTATCCTGGTATGACTTGTTAAGAAGATAGACCATAATCTTGGTCTCCTTATTTGACCAGCTCGGTGAGCGGCCTTATGCCTTCACAGGTGCTACCATCATTCAAAATGCCAGAACCTGATTGCAGAAAGTATGGGGAGGGCTGTAGTTCTCAGGTTTAGAACCACTCCCACTGGGGTATGACATCACCTTAACCTAGTCCAGTTAACTAGCAGGGGCATTTGATGAAGTATTGTTATTTTTGGCAGTTTAATTTAACAAAAAATGCTTTGTCATATACATATTTTTAATGGAATATATTCACATTTCGTTTATATGGAGGATAAAAACAATATGCAATTATCACTTTAATCTGTATTACTTACAAATGCTGGGTACTGCCTTAGCTACCTTTTTTTCAAGTATTACACAAGAATCTCATTTGTTCATGCAGTACAGCAGCAGTATATTTGGGGGGGGGGGGGTTATGTTGCAGTAATGCATATTCCTATGTGTGTGATTAGCAACTGTGGTTTGAGGTGATGGGGTGTGCCACTTGATGTTAGACAGGCACAGATTACCCTTCATGGTTGTGCAAACTATCATCATGCATATAAAACTCAGTTTTGTTTTTTCATAATATATTCAGCTTTGATCATATCTGAGGCTATCCACTCTTTCCTGTGGCATGCTGAGAACTAATGAACTGCTCTCCACAGCACATTCATGAGAACCTGAGGCCACATTCATGAGTAGCTGATAGCAATTTATGTGCATACATCGCCATGGTTGCAGAAATAAATTTCCTATGTATGCGATTACCAACATTTATTAAATGCTGAGTGGTTTCAAGTGAAAAGTTGTATCATGGGATGTTAGATGGGTAAAGATTATACCTTATGACTGTGCAAACTGTCATAAACATGACCCCATTTTGTTTTGTTTTTTTTCCTAAATATATTCAGGTTTGAACATATCTGAGGCCACCTGCTCATTTCTGTGGCATCCTGGGACTGATGAGGACTGCTGCAGACTCCAGTTCCACAGTACATTCACATGAACCCAAGGCCACATTCATGAGTAACTGAGAGTGATTTCCTTGCATAAGTGGCAGTACACATTTATATATTACAAAGATAAACGTAAAAGGGCCTAATCTGCATACAAAGTGTGTAAATGGGCCTGAACTTATGTGCAACAGTATAACACCATCATATTAACTTGCAATTACTTGAATTAAGTGACAAATCTCTTAAATAGCCGAGAACTTTTTAAAGATAGAAAAATAATAGATATATTATAAATTAATATGGCATATACCTTAGATTGATGCAGAATTAGTGAGTTCACTTTTTGCTGCTGATATGAACGACATATTACAATGGAATTTAGTGACCAGTGTAAAGCTGTTATTTGTGAATGGAAAATCAATACAGCAACAACAGAACTGATTAGTGATCACTGAGAAAATCATTTACTTTGGTGTCATGTACTCATTGCACATACATGGTAGAAATGCAGTGTTTCATTTGTGAAGTGCTGGAAGGGTCTATATCAGGTTGTCAAAATTTTAAAAGTTCAAACACCATATGGTCAACACCATATATTCGAACTTTAAAAGTTTGAAAATGTAATAAAAAAAAAAACCACAAAAAACTTAACTGGAGGTTGTAAGCAGGGGGCAAGCCCCTCTGCACCCCCCACAACCCCCGCTACTTAAATATAAAAACTCTGAGATCGCACTACATTGCAGGAAAGTGAAAGCTTCCCTTATGGAGATCTCCATTGAAACATTTGAAGTGTTGCAAGTTCAAACTTATGGTTATGACCATATGATGTTTGAACTTGTAAAAGTTCGACAACATGAATTGGACCAATACTGGAACGATAAGGATGTGTTGTTGGTTGAAAATATGTCTTTATTTGGAGACTTCGTAGTGTCAGTGAAGACTGAAAAGTGACAGTATTTTGAATACAAGACCATAACAGAGGCCAGGGGAAGGATGAGTCTGTTAGCAGACTGATTGCTTTACTGTTTTGAATACACTTATAATACTGCAGGCATTTGTACAGCACATGTTTACTTAACGGCACTAAGATTTTGCATGTGCTTAAATGTATGGGATTTGTCCCTTTTTTCATGTGGATGACAGACATGCTGGCATTGCTGTGTTTTTTAAACTGATGATTACATCAAAAGATTTGTGTATGACTGTAGTATATTTTTCACACATAGTAAAGATGCTGAACAAGGTATCAATGCAGAAAAAGGACAGCTTCAACCATGATGAAACCGCATCTTTGTGGCAGCCCTTAGAACATATGGGAAATATCTGTTTGGGAAAGGAGGGTCCAAACAAGATGAGAGGACAAAAGGCTGGACTCAAGTTGTCCTGGACATTAGTGAAGTGAGTTGAAGAAACCTCAAATTAACAGAGTGCAAAAAGATGGCAAGTTATATGGCAGGACATGCTAGAAGCAAGGCAAGGCAGAATGCAATTCACTTTTCCAGTACTGGGGGAGGGTGGAGAACCTACAACAATTATCCTATTTAATGCAGATGAGGAATATCTCCTTTCCATCTGCAAAGATGATTATAACACAGAAGATGGTGGCACTGAAATAATCAGAGGTGATGTGGACATTGGCTATTACCAACCTTTAAAAACGGTAGCAGATATTTATATAGATAATTGAATGCTGACATGGAATAATTACATTAAATGCATGATGAATACTATAAATAGGTGAACTTTTCACATCTACACAGAACAACAATGAAGGCAGTGTGCATGGTAAGTGTCCCCCATGACTCCTTAATAGACATACACTCGTGGTTGATTTTTCTTTATTAGTAATGTTTTCGATTCACTTTTAAAAGGTCAGCAGGAGACTATAACAAATCCATTATAACAATACATTTGGAGGCTATCAGGTGCAGAACTATTGAAGATGATGATGGTAACATATTTATATTTATGAGGTAGTCTGAGGAAAGTGTTATACAGTCCCCAATGTTGATGGCAGAATCTCACGGCATGTTAGTAACTCTCCAGGAAGTGACAGTGCATCACAGTCATCAAGCACATGTTAATATTATACTGCAGCTTATACAGGGAGAAAACCCATGGACCTATACTTAAGCATCTCCAACCACAGAAAATCTCCTTCAGCATGATGGCAGACATTCACAGGCAGCAGTGTCCACGGTGGCACCTTACAAAGGGGAGTCAGGTGCAGGAATTTATTACAGCTACCACAGGAAACACGTAAAGCATTGGCTGCCCAGCAGCAAATATGCCATGACAGTGTTAGAGCTCAGAGCACTGCCAAGGAGAGTCAGCTGTAAATGGTCAGAGTCTTCTAGGACATACATGAGGATTTCCATACATGGAAATGGCAGGAAGTATGGATAATACTATAATTACATTGATGTGTGCTATAGTGGCACACCAAGCATCTGTGGCTACATCCATTTTTACACTAGTCAGGACATACTATAATCAAGCAGGAGTAAGTCACAGAAGGGGAGAGGGCAAGGTACTGTCCAGATAAATGGTGACAGATCACATGAAACTGCAAGTGCTTCTCAACAAAGCATAGGCTTGCCACCCCTTCGTTTTTTTTCCGGACTATCAGGAAATCAAACTGATTCCAAACTCCGGTATTCTGTTTCAAAAGGAAACAGACTATGGTTTGTAAATCGGCTGATTTACTATGCTTTTCTTACAGAAAAGCATAGCAAATCACCAAAAGCAAGCGGTGGGAGCAAAAAGAGGCGTTCCGTTGATCGGCTGATTTACTATGCTTTTCTTTCAGAAAAGCATAGCAAATCAAGCATGGCAGCATGCGAAAAAAAAAAGAAGCGTTCCGTTGTGTGATGCTGTCGTGACATCAGAAAATGGGCGGTATGTTGGCGGGAGAGGGGCTGGGGCGGGGTTACTGGTGACGCGAGGGGCGTGGCGTGGCTCCGGTTTTAGCCGTGAACGAAGGTGGCAACCCTAACAAAGCACTATAATTAGTTGTGTGGAACAAGCACAACAAATTTCATGCATGAGTTCCCGATCATGTTTCTGCAACAGTGCCATATCAGTGTCTGCTGGATCACCTTCATAGGTCATGAAATTGGACCAACTCACCATACAGTTCTCAAGACAGCCCATCTTCAACATTCCTTACATTATCAACTTGCCTGTCCTTAGCATATGTGTATGACAAATTTGACTTTGACCTGCTGTATATCAAGTGTGACATTTCTGTAACTTACAATTTGACCTTCACAAACAGAGGTCAATGTTTAACTGAAAGAAATATGTTGTTAAAAGGGGAAGGGGGCTTAGGATACTTTTCAACTGTATGCAATTCATTCCTGTAATAGTACTACATAAAATCTAATGGAACAGTGGCAAGAAATCTGTATGTCATATCACATGATTGCAGTCATTAAGACTAATGTTCTATGCATTATCATTCCTATAGCCGGTAGTTACCTACAACTTACAAGTAGTAATACACTAGTATTTGTGAGAAAATTGCAGATTATAATGAGTATCCTGCCATGTAAATAAACACTGCTGCTACTTTAACTTTACCACTGCACAAATGATGATATTTTTTGTCTCTGAGGCCACAGACAAAATAAAACAATCTGATGTGTGGCACCTCAACAGACAACACAAAGTTTAAACTGACAAAGCATTGCATAATATACAAAAAAAATCTTGGGATTCAGTAACAATTATGTAGGATTTGCACTAAGCCTATATGATTTAAGAATGTTAGTGTGATGAGCAACAGCATTAACTGATTATGTATTCTGCTCATTGCACAAGCACATTTGCAGGCACCTCTTCATGGCCAGCAAGTCTCCATGGCCATGGAAAGGTGCTCGCATGGATGACCATAGAATGGAAATAAAATGGTTTGTAGGCAAATGTAAGATAAAACCACATGGTGTAACCCTGAAATACTAAGGACAAATTTTTTTGTTGTTCTGTCTTTCGGCTTTTCCCCATTAGGGGTTGCCACAGCGGAACTCCAGTCCACTAATGATTGGTAGTTGATTTTTACGTGCCGAGTTTTCAACCCTGATGCACAACCTTCAACGAAGGTATGCCCATTCACGCATGTCTCCACGCAGAAGACGGTCTAGCTGAGAATCGAACCAGACAGTGTCTGACTGTGAGGTGACAACACTACCGCAGCACCACCACCAGGACAACTACACTGAATGAATTCTGAAGGACGGGAAGTGAAATATTGGAATTGTTTACAAAGAATAATGGTTTGTGCTGCATAATTAAAAAGGAAGGGGAAATGGGCTAAGTATAGTCATATACTGAAGACAAATGGCTAAAGTGTCAAAGAAACAATTCTAACACAAATCCTGCAATGTTGATATAATGATGATATCAATGATAACACTGGAGTTATGCCCTTAAGTAAAAATGGACAGGCTAACAAAGGATGTGATGGGGATATAAAGCTGCAGTGTAATAAAGGGGAGAGAAAATGTGATACAAGTTAATAAAATGTGAAGCTGAGATAACAGTTAGCAAAGATAGAAGTTACATTATGGGATGAATGCACAGACTGCAGTTGTTGCATATGACATGTATATACAGAGAAACAGAGAATACATGTGTGCAGTCTAACACCATTGTGTATTCTCCACCTTAGCAAATATATATATATATATATATATATATATATATATATATATATATATATATACATACACATATATATAAAATAACAAATGGACCTTAGACCTGTAATGTAATGTACATCAGAAATGGGCATGTTTTTGCAAATATGGCAGCCATAGTAATGACTTTATCAACTATAAACACGTAATATAGAGGTAAGTATTGTATAGTCATGTAAATGCTAAATGATAATATAATAAAACTCAACATACATAAGTGACAAATGACAACACAGATCAGATGACATTTGATGATTTCAAGATTTTCATTGCTAATTTGTAAACATCTTAGACACTGTTATACTGGGGATATTCACATGGAATTAAAGGAAACAGTAACATAACAGCAATTCAACAACACCAACACAGAAAAAAGCATCAAAACTGTGGGCCAATCACAATTTCAGATGGTCTGGCAACATGCATCACAGTAGGAATGTTTAAGGAAACCCTCATCTGCCATTAAGCTGTATAGTGTGATGAAAATAATTGCAAGTAGGTAATGCCTGTGAGCAATGAATGAGATAATAAACAGTCATATTTAGAATACATTCCAGTACAGATATCTGAAAGATGCATACAAATCATGGATGCCACAGAAATACTCATATTGGTTATGTCATGAAACATACTCTTGAAAGGCTTATAGCAACGTCTTGTCATAAGGGGTATATATGCCCTACCTTGTAGGATAGTAGCCTAAAAAAGATGGCCCTCTAACTGTGCCACAACTACTGTCAGCATTTAGGGTGCGTATGTTCCCAAATTTAAACCCCTGTCTCTTATACCAGGTTCTCTACAGACCTCTGTATTGATTGCATGTGCCATATCAGGTAGCAACGGAGGCTGTCACAAATAATTGAAGTCAATGTGTATGGTAAGAAAGAAGTTATGAATATAATGTGAACAACCTGAAATAGTCAGAATGCTGAAAAGGAGTTACACGTGTTACTGTCCATAGAACAGTGAGCAGTACAATGCCAATGCTCTTTGGCAAAATACTGTTTCCATCATGTACTGACACTGTCCCAGAATTGCACCTTAGTGTATCTGTGTAGGTATGCTACACAAGCCAGTACTAAATGTAGATGCTCATGAGCAGTCATAGCACAACATGCCCTGAATAACCATTTTGGTGCCATGCATTCACAACCTGTGATGATATATCATTGTCCAACATTAAAATGGATAAGAATAACTAGATGCAATGTTTTTTATGTAACATCAGTACATTCATATAATGCTGACATTAAAGAATTGAAGAACAAGCTATATGACTCTACTAACTGGAAACATGTGGATTAACTATAAGCACCATCGTGTAAGTTTAACACAAGTGAGACAGTCCACCTCTGCTAACTTATTACATCACATGTATGTGTCATAAGCAATCTTACTGAGATAAAAGAGATGGGGAGGCCTTTTCCACTGTAAATGTACACATCATAACTGTGGTGGATGGCATTAATGCATTACAGTATAAGGCCGCACAATGTTAAAAGTCACTGGATGTGGATGTTGAACACCTGAGCATTTCACAACAGAAAATATATGAATGAGCCATGGCAGAAGTGTTACTACTACTGTGAGATAGGTTGGTATGTCAAGGCATTACATATTGTTATTGCTGCAAGGATATGTGTGCCTATAATTGCTATACTAAGGCAACAACATATAGAATGTCATATCATCCTCTTGTGCTAGAGAATTACATTTCCTACATTTGTTATATATGGAGAATGTAATCACATGCCATCGATAATCTGAATAAAGGCATTGCTATGCGAGAAATTATCATAGTTTTTTGTAAAAGGAATCAACCTCTACACATGTACACAGCAGATCTGTTTGACACCAGTGTTAGCAATATGTACAAACACAATACAACTGTCACAAAGTATTATGGACAGTAATGGGTGGAATTGAACTAACTACTTAGGATCAAAAGGTGCAAATTAGTGACTGAATTGCATGAGACACATGACATGTTGAGGTACAAGTGGAACAGTGCACATTTAAATGGATGACATCACCACTGTTTATTCGCTGGATATTTATCCTAAAAAGTGGTCAAACTGCACAGTAACACTGTACAGCTACACATCATATACAGTAGTACACACAGTATGAGGGTAAAAGTCACACTGCCAGATGGCCTCAAACATTCTACACATGTAGCTATGCAATGTACAAAGTGCAGTATCAAAGTCATGCAACACAGTAGAATTACAGTTCAGCTGTGAGATACTGTGGTTATGGTAGCATTATGTTATCACTGTATGGCAAAAAAGTTATTTTCCCTGGGGATGCTAGGATTTGCTAGTGCAACACCATGCCACTGCAAAACTATCTCATAAGTGGAAGTGTACATAACGGGAGTTGTGAGGTGGCCAACTGTATATGACAGTAATCACAGTCATATTATTTAAACAAGGATGGACTCAAACCACCTGCTTATCTAGTTATACAATCTATGCAGCATATTATCAGCAGCCAGTGCTCTAGCAGAACACTGAGTATAAGTGATACATGCAGCATCTATTAAGGGGTGGCATCAGCAGTGTATTACCAAGGAGTTGGGTCTGGTAACAAGGAGTTGGGTCTGGTAAAATGTGTTTTACAGCACTCTGGAGTTGTAAAAGTTGCCGCTGCAAATGTGTGTAAACCAATCCTGAACTCACTTACAGTCATAAACACACACATGCACTTGTAGGACTAAAGCATTGCTGTATTTGAACCTCATACCTATCTGTTTACATATTCTAGATAATGGTGTAAGAAACGTAAGTGCCACAGGAGAAATCTGACATTTAAATTGTGAAAGTTCACTTAAGAATGAATGGCCACATCAGTATGTTGCACCAGTGGTGTAGCCAGAGAATATAATTTTGTAATTGTATGTTCTTATTGCTGACCCCAATCCACCCTTGACAGCACTTAGCAAATGTTTGCATCACTTTCCCTCCAAAACATTAAATATATATTTTTTCAATCAGCTGTGAACACAGTACGTCCTAAAAAGCCATAGCGTTTCTTAGTAATGTATAAAAACATTGTAAAAAGAAACAGGTGGAATCTCTCCAGAAACCCTCTGGAAGCCTAAAACAGGTCACTCAAAACACTGGAGACGATAAAAGAAAATGTTTATTAAGCTCAACACAAGCTTTTCATCAGTTTAAAAAAAACAACTTCTTCAGAACGGATACAACGTCATGACAATAAACCCCCTGTTATATCCTTGGACTTTCTCTCACATGATCACAAAAAAAGTATTGAAATACAAAAATTACATTGCTATATTAAAACTATGCAAAAACAATGACCTTAAAACTTCCTATAAGAATAGTAGCTCTGTCTATTTAATAAACTTGTATCCAAAAATTACAGTATATGTATATATGTCAGAAAAAAATACAGCTGAAATAATTGTATACCTATACTTCAAATATTTAAATGGACACTTATAGGCCAATTGTATCATCTGTTTAAACTTTTAAGTTTTAACAGACATGTGATTGATGACATACCATTGATGCCTAGGTAATGACATGCATCCAATCTTAGCTGCCAAACTAATTCCCTACCCTCCAGAATGAGTGAGTCCAATCCCCCCTCCCATCTGACTGAACTTGGTCAATTACTTGGAATGAAAATTCATGTTGTGGGTTCTCTATAATATGTTTAGCCAAAGCGTTCTCCGTCTTTCCCTTTCTTATAGCGTACAAATGTTCATACATGCGCTCTTGGAGTTTCCTATCTGGTCATGTAGGAGTTTGGGGGATAGGTTATTATTAACTAACATGGTTCAGTTTAATACATTAAAAAATAAGAATATGTAGTATTCTATGCTATATGTCATGTGCTTTAAACCTAGCAGTTTCATGTAGGAAATGTTTGTGACAGCACATTTTACATTTTACTTTCAAAAATCTTCATTCACATCTAGCATCACAGTGTCCTTTAGCATCACATTGTACATTTCCTTAGTTAGTACGATTCCTCTCAAAGCTGTATTCATTGCTATATTTGTTGTACTATTGCTGTATATTCTTCTCAATCTGTATTAATTGTTATATTTGCACATAATTTGTTTTTAAATTTTTTGCTTCCTTATTTTGTATAACTTTCATTACTACCTGCTGTACCTATATTGTTCTGTTACATGTATCTTTTTACCATACCAGAAGCATCATTTTTCATCTCACGGTTTACATTTTAATTAATTTTAATTGACTTCTCTGTCTAGGTTGATTCGGTGCATTCAGATTGTATACAGTGTATTTTATTTTATAGTTTTTGCATAGTTTTAATATAGCAATGTAATGTTTGTATTTCAATACTTTTTTGTGATCATGTGAGAGGAAATCCAAGGATATAACAGGGGGGTTTATTGTCATGACGTTGTATCCGTTCTGAAGAAGTTGTTTTTTTTAAACTGACGAAAAGTTTGTGTTGATCTTAATAAATGTTTTTTTTTAGCGTCTCCAACATTTTGAGTGACCTAAACTTAAACAGCAGGAAACAACAAACAGGTAAAATACAGTCACTGCAACACGTCCACAGCACAAACCAGCCAAGGCTAAATAAAGCTATTTATTAATAAATAGCTTTATTTAGCCTTGGCTAGTTTGTGCTGTGGACGTGTTGCAGTGACCGTATTTTACCCATTTTGAGTGACCTGTTTTAGGCTTCCAGAGGGTTTCTGGAGAGATTTCACATGTTTCTTTTTAAATTAGTTTTTCTTTGGTTAGTATAAAAAATTTACTAAGTAGAGTACAAAGAGTATGTCCACATACACCCTTGTGTTACAAGGAAGTTGTGGTTATGAAAGGTGAGATAAGGGGTGGAGTCTTCTAGAAGCATGAAATGTTTTTCCAGAGTAGAAGTTGATTGAGCACAGCTGTGCTGAAGGACATACCTAACTCTAAACACCCCCTCACACACACAAGTTTCCCATATTGAGCCTCAAACCTTCTACCTATATAGCTACACACTGTAGACAGCATTGCATTAGTTACAAGTACCACAGGAGAAGTCTGACTCTTAAGGGGATAGAGTGCACTTTTGTCAGGATGACCTCATCAGTATGTTTCAGAGAGGATGTTTCTGTAAAAAGTGGGATAATTGAGCTGTGTTCAGAGATAAGTGTGTTCACTTCCTGGGAAATGGATACAGCAATAAGCATTTACATACACACACACACACACACACACACACACACACACACACACACACACACACACACACACACACACACACACACACACACACTTACATATTGAACATCAAACCTCCTATTTATTTATGTAGAGATGATAGTATTGGCCACAAGCATCACAGAAGAAGTTTGACTCTTAAGGAAGAGAGAACACTTTGATCAAGATGTCCTTTTCAGTGTGTTTCACAGAAGATCTTTCTGTAAAAAGTAGGACAAAGAAGCTATGTGAAGAGTTTAATATATTCTCTGTATGGGAAGTGGAACAGCACCAATTGTTACACACACATCAGTTTCCCATGTTGAGAATTGGACCTCCTATCTATCTAGTTAGATAATCTAGTGAGCACTGTATTAGTCAGAAATGCCACAGTAGAAGTCAGACTGTTAAAGGCAGAGTAGGCACTTTTTTCAGATTCTGCTCTGAGCTTCCTTGTGTCTGTGTATGCAATATTTGGATTGCTTCTAAAAACATCTGGAAATATAAGACTGATATAAGTATATTTTTTGTACTTCCTCTAACTGTTTCAGTGATATTTAAGAATCCTGTGACACATTTGTTTATTTTGTTGATTTCATCACTGTTTTTAGCATGCATTGTTAAAGAAACTCCATCTGCTTGTTAATGTACTGCTCTTAGGTTATTGTTTGATTGCTTCTGTTCTGATATCTGTCTCCATTTTATTTTCCCACCCATCCACCCAAGTGTTGTTGTATTCTTAAAACTTGGGGGGCTTTTGAGTTGACTGCTTCTACTATAAATTTGATATTGGATATTTCTTCCAGTCCTATCGTATCAGCTCATTCTACTGAGTACAACAAGATAATTTGGGAAGGCCCACCCCCTTAGTTTCTTAACCATGAATTATTTTCTGTTTCCTCCCTTACTACTTAAAAAAAATACACTTTATTCAGCTCCTTTTACTGTATTTGTGTATCTTCCTACTTTATTACCTTATTTTGCTTTTGCTGCTTGTTCTTAAAAGTGTTCAATTGCATTTATTCTGCTGCATTTATTACTGCTTGTTAGTAGCCTGATTAAATAGTAATTGTTTTTCTAAGCCTCTTAGTTTTGGTTTAAGGAATTGGGGTTCAGGCCAGTTATTTTACATTAAGAAGGTTTGTGGTCTACACTCTTCTAGGAGGAGAGGGTAGCCTTTGCCCTTCTGGGTAGTGAATTGCTGGGTGAAGGCTTAGTTTTGATTTAAGGACTTGGGCTTTAGGCCAGCTATATTACATTAAGAATGTTTGTAGTCTACACTCTTGTGGGAGGAGAGTGTAGTGTATGCCCTTCTGAGTTAGGAGTTATTGGGTGAAGGCTTATTGTGCCAGTTGTTCTAAGTGTCTTTGTTCCAATTTAAGCACTTGGGTTCCAAATCAGTTATTTTGCATTAGGAAGATTTGTGGTCTAAACTCTTGTGGCAGGAGAGATTAGCCTACACCGTTCTAAGCTAGGTATTGCTGGTTGAAGGCTCATTGTGTCTGTTATTCTGAAAGAGTTTTGGTTCTGGTTTAAGCTCTTGGGCTCCAAGCCCAAATTTATTGTGCCTGTTGTTTTAAGTGTCTTTGTTCTGGTTTAAGCGGTTGGGTTCCAAACTAGTTCTTTTATATTAGGAAGATTTGTGGTCTAAACTCATGTAGCATAAGATGATAGTGTACACCCTTCTAAGCTGGAGATTGCTGGTTGAAGGGCTATTGTGTCAGTTATTCTGAAGTGCCTTAGTTCTGACTTAAGCACTCGGGCTCCAAAACCAGTTGTTTTACATTAGAATGTTTTGTGGGCTAGACTCTTGCAGTAGGAGAGTGTGGCCTACACCTTTCTAAGCTGGGAATTGCTGGTAAATTTTTGTTATATTTAAACTGTTTTTTTTTTCTGTTTTGCTGTTGTTGATGTGATTTATGCATTTTAAATTTCAGTACTTCTGCATTTTATAGCATAGGCCAGATTTGCTGAATCTAGACTATTTGGTATCACTTGTGCCTTAAAACCAGCACTTCAGTGAGATACTGAAAGATCTGAAGCATCCGCTGCTTCCAACTAACTCTAAGTGCTGTTTTTCTCTTATTATTTCTCTTTTCATTTGTACTTATATTCTACTGTCTCTTTGAATTGTCTGAACTGTTTGTTGCCACATTTTACTGTATATTGTACTAGTTCAGCTGTAGCATAGCCCAGTTCCAGGTTTGCTATTTCTGGGTCTGTTTTGTAACGTCTAAGCATCAAATTCCATCCATATTTGTTGATGAGGGCCCTTCTACACCCTTGTGGGAGGAGGGTGCTGCCTGGGTTCCATCTAATCTAGGGTGATTGGACTAGAGGTCAGAGAGATCATCCTTACTGGCTGGTTTGAGTTAAAAGAAGTATTTCTTGTTTTATTTAAGCCCCATATTTGCACTTGTTTGTGTGTAGTGCACCATCATGCACTGTCGTGCAGTGGTGGTTACCACTGGTGGTTATAGATGCAAACATTTTACTCGTTAAACTTTCCCTTAGCACTTTGCTTGTGGTCCCCGGAGGTTTTTTGGGGCTTTGCTCTAATATCAGGTAGAACACTAAGCCAAGCTTCAGAGATGCCAACACACCTCTAACCAACTAGCCATCCCTAAGTGTGAACTCTTTTCCTGACCATATAAATTTACCTAACACTAGGGATGGACAATTTCCCAAAGTTTCTCCAGCCAGCTTGGTCAACATGGGCATCCTGAGGCAGTGTACAACTGCCTCATGTTCACCGACAACCCTCTACTCCTAGTCCACAATAGCTAAACATGTGAGAGATGCAACTATATTAAGAACACTGAATCCATACTCTCTCATACAGCAGTCAGTGCATATGATAATGAGCTGGTTGTCAGCATGCACACCTCATCTCCTACTCCACCAAACACACATTACACATACCTACATATGTGGTGGTCCTCACCAAAGACATACCTAGACAACAGAGACCTCCCAAACACAAACACAAGCACACTAGACATAATACTTCCTCTGCAGAACACAATAGACATAATAGCTCATGCACCAGTGTCTCACTTGTCAAGTCTTTAAGGCAAACACAAAACCAAATATATTAGTCATAGGTGATTCCATCGTGAATTACAAAGATGTCCCTCTCACCAAGCTGGATGAGGAAAAGGTCACAGTTAGCTGTCAGGTGCTAGGTTCTGCCATATCACACATACACTCAAGTCTCACAACAACAGGTACTGTTATGACTCCATCATAGTCCATGTTGGCATGAATGACTTGAGACGTAGCTCTCTGGACTATATGAAGAGAGACATGACTGAGCTCTTGGACTATGTGACTCAGACTTAAGCAGCATTTTACCTTCACCTAGCATGATACCTCACTACAAACAGAAAATGATTGACTTCGATAATTGGCCTAGGTTCTGGTGTCATTCAAAGGGGATCCAGTATCTGTCACCCTGGGATAAAATAATTGACAGACCTCGATGCTTTGCCAGAGATGGTCTTCATCTGTCACCTCTGGGATTTTGGCTACTGTCTAAGGCTCTTGCCACCCCATAGTGCCTTTTTAGGCAGTGTCTCAAGCACAAAATTTCTGATGTGAAAACTCCATCTAAAAACAACCTCAAGGTTATGCTGCTAAATGCCAGGAGTCTTAACATGAAACTGCACTTTCTGGAAGTAATACTCACCTTGGAAGATGCAGAGAGTTGTGTTGTCATGGAGGTCTGCTTCAAGCCATACCGGGTTACACCTCCTTCCACACATTCAGACTACAAACTGAAGGTGTGAAAACTAAAGGAGGGGGTGTATCAATATTCATTAAAGGTAAATACACCTTTAGATTGGTTAAAAAGTATGATTCCCTGGAGATACTTCAGGTGCAATTAGCTGTTGGTAGGACACTTATTCAAGTCATTGCCAGCTAAAGAACCCCCTTCATGAATCAGGCCATCCACTATGCCTATTTGGATCTACTTGAGTCTATCAAGATACATCTGCACCCCATAGTTTTGGGTGACTTTAACTACCCATCTATTGACTAGGTAAATTACTCATGTTCAAGCTCAATTACCCAAAGGTTCTTTAACTTCATTAACTCCAATGCCCTGGACCAGCTGGTTGACACCCACACAAGCTTTATTGGAAATGCCTTATATCCACAATTCAAATGGTGCATGGGTTACTTACTCTAAAGACCTTAACCTGGTATGTGACATAAATAGAACCTGCTGGAGGGACAGATTTGTCTTCCAGAGGTTACCACACCTCTGGAACAGACTCCCACTTCATGTCAAACAAAGCACCTGTTTGGCACTCTTGAAATGCAATCTGGATGATTGGCTGGGTAACCTTAAATTTACCCCAGGGGTTCCACCCTTGTCTGTCTTGGACAGGGACAATAGGTGCTGATTGTGGAAATAAGGGTAGAACTTGGCTACGCTTTTAAGGGCGCTAGGGTTATTAGCCTACTAATTTCCTATGATCCTATGACCCTATGAACCTCAACAGTGGTTTCAGAGAGGATGCTTCTGAAAAAAGTGGGATAAGGGAGCTGTGTGCAAATCTGAATGTGTTCTCCTCCCTGGAGGTGGATACAGCACCAAACATTACACATATAAGTTTCCCTTGTTGAGCATTGACCTTCCTAGTTCTGTAGTTAAACAATCTATAGAGCACTGTATTAGTTGTAAGTACCAGAGGAGAAATATGACTCTTAAAATATAGACCGCACTTTTGTCATCCTCATCAGTATGTTTCTCAGAGGATGTTTCTGTAAAAGTGGGATAAGCGAGTTGTGTGCAAATTTAAATACATTCTCGTCAAGGGAAGTGAATATGACACCAAGTCTTATACACACATAAGTCTCCCAAGTTGAGCATTAAACCTCCTACCTATCTTTTTACATAATCTGGAGAGCATAGTGTGATTCACTAGAATCACATGAGAAGCCAAAATTTAAAGATGTGAAATAGCACATTTGTATTTCTTGACAATCCACTGTTTGGAACAGATGTTAGTGTGCATCACAGGTTGTACAACAAATGCATATGTGTTCTCAGGAAAATGTAACTTCACTATGATTGTCCCATATAATTACATACTTCTCTACTAACATTTAGATACTGTCCTTCATTTACATTGCATTACTGTGAGGGACATTAACATGTGTCACACTATGGGATGCCATAGACATTCACTGTTGTAAACCTGTGGATTATGACTCAAAGTTTCTTGCTGTTTCATACCTGAAAGATTGCACACTTGTATTGTCTCATGCTTGCACAATGTGCATTGACAAGACAGACACTTTCTACATAGGACAGTGCACTGCAGAATAACAGTGATGGATTATGTGAGAATGAGTTAACCAACTTTGTAACAGAGTTGCAGGTATAAACACTGTAGAGCAGCCATACATTAAACAACTGAATTGAGTAGACATCATTATGAAATTTAGATAACCTTTTTCACAAAATTAATACAGACATGCCAAAGTAATGCAACCTAAAACAAGAATTATTTGATTTTCTTTTTTTTATTTTATTTTATTTTATTTTATTATTTGAGTGCAATGGTGCCAAGCTGATTTGCACTGCCGTGGCAAAGTATTAGCACATGCTTAATATTATCTTGGAAGTGAAGAATTTAGAATGTGAATTAGCACTACTCCACGTTGCTTGTGCCAACGTTCGTGCTAAGATCAGTACAAAATACACTTAATAATAGGGATCAGGCACATTACTACAATAGCAGGATAATGCTGTATTATGAAAATATGTAGCCAACATTTACAGTCACAGGAGTCAGACAAAATATTCTGAAACATTTTTAATATATCTGGATTCGAACCTTGAGAGCATTCCAGCATTTACACCTGAGTATTATCTGAGCACTCTACATAGCAAGTTATACTTCTGATAGTTAACATTTGACAGCATATTAGCAAATGTGAATTCCTGTCTACATCTTCATTACCCTACTGAGCACTATAATGTGTACATCCAACTCTTCAGCTTGCTGAAAATTACATCAAACTGAATAAACATAACTAAGCACAGTGGAGTAAAGCACACCAGAGTAATGTGGCTGAAGACAATACAATCACAAGATAGTGCCATAAACTGTGTGCTTCCATTTAGCCTTAGTTGTATTTGTTGCTTGGCACTAGAAGTTACACAAATGCAGAGATGGATGAATAATGATGCAGAAGAGACAAGATACATCAGCAGGGTGAGATGGAGGCAGGGACAAAATAGCTTATGACAGATGAAGGATAATGTTGGCTCATAACAGTATGTGGCCAATGGATACATATAAAATAGTGTGCAAAAACAGTCAGTACACTTAGGTAATGGATAGATTAGAACCATAGAAAGAATTATAATATGTATCCATAAAAGCATTATTTCATCACACCACAAAGGAATTACTAATTCACAACATTTAAATAACACAACTTCAGCACAGTGACAACTTACTGAAGAAGAAGGGGTGAACAGAGAGACAGACAAATAGACAAATGCATAGTGGAATAGCTCCACTATGTTGTGTGGGACATGGAAAATCTGTGTGGAGTTTTACTCTTACTTAATAAACCATCATTAATCTGTCATTCTCTGTACAATGAAGTGCTTGCCGTAGGGAGAAATAAGGGTAGGACAGAGCAACAAACATCAAGACATAAGGAGGATAAGGATGGCTTAATAAGTCTCCCTGTTGGAGCTGAAAATTTTTGCAACTGAAGTCTTGCTGCACTGTTCAAATGGTATGTTATTAAAATGTTGTATATGGAGAGAAGTACGGACTTTTGCAGTTAAATATATGATAGGAATATGAAATCTCTTGAATTAATAAACTGACAAAACCTCATATATTGTTAGCAATACTGACAAGTGTTATTTTTTAAACAACAAAACAATGGCATCACAAAATGTGATTAAATATGTATTTAGACCACCCTCTCTAAAATTGTCATTTAAGTTGATTGACTTTTTATTCGAAGCTCAGTGCACTTACACCTTGTGCCACATAGAATGTTAACTGACAGGTGGATTTTCTTCATTGTCTACTCTCCATGGCTGCCTAATGCTGTCAGGCTGCCATGTGCTACATAAGCCAGAGCTACTACCGCATTGCATTGATACAGTGAGCATTCTCACATCACCTTGCCACATCAGTGCTATTATGCATGTCTCAAAGTATCAGGACTGGAGAAGGGCACAGGTGACTGCAGAAATGCTTTCATTTTTCTCACAGCAATCACAATTAATATCAACATTAGTTCACATGACTTATCTGTCTATCACTCTCAGTCAGCAATGACCTTACTTGAGTTTCACACATTGACACATCCATGCACCAAAATGAGTGTCAGTATTTATTATGACCGCCATCAGTAAAATGATTTGGGAACTGATTTCAAACACTGCATCATCTGTACTGTTTTTGTAAGATCAATACATTTACACATTGTGCCATATATATATTTGTATGCCAGCTTGAATTTCATACTCAGCAATGTCCAAAATGCTGAGGAGAGTGCAGCAATGCTGGTCTCAACTGTGCTACTGAGGGCTGTCCAAATAAAATTTGTCAGTTTTTACCTTGGGCAGTGAAGTGCTGTTCACTGTTACTGACTGCTGCTAGTCAATGGAGTACAATTCCAAATGACGTGCAAATAATACAAGTGGGAGGAGGGAAAAAAACTTTTGAAAAAGGACCTTAAATGTACATTTTTTATATTTGTTCAACTTTATTATCTTGAAACATGAACCATTATGGATTTTAACCCTCAAACCAGTGCATTAAGAACAATCATTGAAGAGTACTTTTCATATTTGCCATAAACAAAGACATATATCAATAAGGAGAACAAGTGTTTAGATGTTCCAAAAATGTGACATTGCATCACTTCACACTGTAAGTGCAACAGAAACAAGTTATGAAAGCTGTCCTTTCTCATTTGACAGTAGATATCTGGATGACTGTGATATCGCCAAGAGACAGGATACCTGTGTACCCACATAATATTTAACAAAGGTTACAAACTCTGCAGGTGCATTCTTCTCTTTTTTATGGCACCTCATTCCTTTATCTATGCTTTCTTAAGAGAAGCTATATTTCAGTTTTATTGCATATCTTGTCTTCATCCATGCTTAATGTACTCCAATGAATATGAACATTTCTCAGTAAGGGACAGTAACTGTGGTCATTAAAGCCAGCATTTGAATACTAGGGATATTGATCTTCTAACTCAGTCAATGTACTTTCAGACTTTTTGGTAAGTCTATTCTCCCTGAAACACCTTCAGTAAGTGTACATCAAAGAGGGCAGACTGTGAAATAGTGATTGTTGCTGCAGTCAGACTAATCGTAGACGTTTGCAAGCTATTAGCAAGTAACACTTTTCAGTGCCCATTATTGCAGTGCTGGGGCATGTACATGCAAAAGTGTAGCTCCTTACACAATGTTTATGTTCCCTACAATTAATGCAGTTTGTGGTAATCAAGAATGTTAACGATTTCTCAGCTCATTTGTATACTCACAGTGCTGACACTGCACTACATAAAGATAATTATGCAGTTAATGCACTTGTTTCAAAGTGGGGAGACTGGATCTAGAGAGCTAGATACTGCTAAATAAGCAGTATGTTGCTATTTCTTAAATAATGCTTTTATTTTACCAATAAAGGGCGAATTGCAATGCCCTCTCAAACATATTTTTATTGTAATGTTTTTTCTTTATCCATTTACTTTTGGAATAAACCAGATATATTGATTATGTCTGCAATGCAAAATTATCTTACAGAACACTACCTGACCTATATTTTCCAGGCTATATTACGTTATTTGCACAGCTATTGCAGATTAGTGCATTATAACTTTGTAGCAAACTCTGACATTTTTTACATGAGGTTTCACAAAAAAAATGTGCTAAGTTTGTTTGTGATTTGTAGCTGACTGCACTCCACAGCTGTGGAGATGACAATTGTAATTGTTGACTTACATTTCTACTGCTACATTGTGATTTGCTATTGTTAATGCTACAGTTTATTAGGGCGGCCACGGTGGTGCAGTGGTTAGCATTGCCACCTCACAGCAAGAGGTTCTCCGGTTCAATCCTTGGCTGGGGTGCCTTCTGTGCGGAGTCTGCATGTCCTCCCTGTGGTCACGTGGGTTTCCTCCAGTTTCATCCCAAAGACATGCTGCAGGTGGATTGGACACTCTAAATTGGCCCTAGGTTTGAGTGTGTGTGCCTTCTGTAGACAGTTGGGTACTGAGGTGGCAACTTGACACTGTCAAACTCCACTGCCAATCATGAGCAAACAAGGTGATCTGCTGTGGTGACCCATAACTGGGAAAAGCCAGAAGAAGAAGTAGAATGCTGCAGTTTATTATACAGTTACAAAAACGTGTGTTCTTTGCATTACGGAACTGTTACAGATTGCTGTTGATACTTCGTTTAGAATAGTTTTGGGGGGTGGCTTGGCTTTCTTAACTTGTGTGTAGTCATAGGGAACATTTCATTTTAAATGATGGATGCATGCATTCATACATAACTGAGTTCACAACTATCCCATCTGTGTATTCTATATTTAATTATGTGTCTGTTTTCTGTTTCATCTCATACTGCCAGCTACCATACACTGATGCAGAAAATGAAGCCATTATCCAGACCTTATGTCACCAGGAAGATTTTCTCATAGTGAGAGTTAGAGGCTACCAATCTGCCCAAGAAGATATGGTAACAGATGGTCGACGACATCATGCTGTTAGATGGTATGGGAAAAGTTACACCTAGATGCACCAGGTAAGTGAAATGATAACCTCTGCTCAGTGCAAGGTGGCTGAAGCTGCTGAGGAACAGGTGGACACAGGAGGTGGTCCTGCTAGCGAACCAAAACTAACTGAATTAGAGGAGTTCCTGTTGACTGTCAGAGATCCAGATAGCTTAGCAGAAGATTCATACAGAATTCATTTATTTTCAAGAAACTTTATTTTTTTTTTAATTTCCCAAGTACAATTAATAAATAATCAAATGTGATAGTAATATCATATAGTATATAGCAATATGATATAAATGACAAAATAATGAAATTACAAATGAGAAGTAAAGTTAAGCTATGTACAATACATACAAAGACCTTAGAACAAAAGACGATAATTTAAAAGCTGCATTCGACATTGGAAAGATGTTAATTTTCCTCCTCATTAGATTCGTCAAATATCAGAGGTAGAATTCAGTTAATAAAAGTCAATAAGAGATATCATCATACAGTCAGTCTCACACTGAGGTTGTGGCTCTCACTTCCCCTGCCCATAGTTTGGATGCAGTCAGTATGCCTACACATACCAGAGACATGGAGACCTCTGATATAGGACAAGTTGAGGGGGGCACAGATGATCAGGGTAGTGTGGTAATTCCAAATGCAGAGCTGGTAGCTTCTCCCCGTAGCCATCGGGAGGGTATGGTGTGATACAGGAGGGATGGTAGGGGTGCTAGGAAGATGCCTGCTGTCTACCCTCCTCCTGATGCAGGGGTATCATTAGGTTCTGCCAGGCATATGTGTAGGGCAGTAGTTTAGGCATAGGCACATTCCACCAGAGCCTAGGAAGAGATAGTGTGAGTACTAAACATTGTGCATTCTGACATCTGTCACTTCCTGAAAAGTGTAGGTGACTCTTTGGAAAGGATGAATGACATACTAGATCAGGCAGTGTCTGTAATGGAATGCTTTTTGGGGGAGTGTAGGTATCCATGTGGCTGAAGAGCCATGACATCTATGTTAGCAGATGTGTCTGAGCAAGATCCCACTCCCATTGTGACACTACTTTCACTGCTCTATCAGTGATTGTGGTGTCCACACCCAGAACTGGCTGGCCACTGGGTCATGATCCTGGAAGTAGCCATGAGGATAGCTTGTCCAACAGACATCACTCACATTCAGGTATCATCCCATATTCTATCCATGGCTGTGGAAGTAGCAGTGCACCTCCTGGCAGAGGAGGTTCCCGTGGTCAGAGGTGACAACATTGAACTGACTACTTTATCATGTACAGCTCATACCTATCTAAGATACCAGGATACAGAGCTAGCACAGGTCTTAACTGTGTTCATGCAGACATGCACATTGGAAAAAAAAATCACTTGCCCATACCTCAGACATATGTAAACTATCTAAACAGCATTGTTGAGTGCTGTACAATACTCTGACAGGTACATGCGCTTGTTACTCACACACAATCACTTCTTTGATGTCAGCCTTGTTCTCCTACCCCCCCAAATGATGATTGTGCCCTGCCCTTTACAAATGTCTTTGTTGCCTAGGGATGCATATATGTCTGATGCACATGTAGATAACTAATATTTGCTTACTCACAAGCATGCATTTATCAATAGATATTGCAGATGAAAAGTTTTTGAGTTCTGGTCATTACTAATTTTGAATGATTGCTTGTATAATTGTTGAACCTCATTGTATTTCAGGTAGGGGTCTATATTACGTTGCCAAAACGCAATTCTGGCAAACACCTATCCATCGACACATAATAAGTGAAACAATTAACTGAATGTAATAAGGGCAAGGAAATACTTGCCCAGAGCACAACGCACCAACATCTACGTGAAAATGAACCCCACCTAAGTGGGGGGCTTCACCTCCCCTACCTCCCACACCCCCCTAACTATATACACCAACTCCAAGATCAAACTAGAGTGGAGAAAAGGGCAAAGCTCTGTTGTTGCCCTAATTACATTCAAAAAATTGTTTCAGTGATTAGGTGTCAATGGATAGGTGTTCGCAGGAATTGCATTTCGGACACGTAATATAGACCCTTTATGTAGTACTGTAAGTAAAGCAGTGGGAGCATTAGGTACTTAAGTGTTGATTCTTGGTATAGTATTTTTGGTATAGTTGTACAAATCATTCTAATACATAGCTGCATATTGAAAACTCTTGACACGGGAGACATTATTGACATAAATGTACACCTCAGACAAATGCTCTTCTTAGGGGCATATACATATTTTAGTATGAGAGTAATCAGTTATATAATTAGTTTTTTCTTTACAGGTTCCACACTTACCTTGTCATTACTTCATGTAAAAATTGGGTATTGGGGGACGTCCTTGTCTGGTGCTATCAGACCACAGCCACTATATCATTAAGTAAAAGTTGTGGAGTCTGACAGACATCAATTTTCATATATATATATATATATATATATATATATATATATATATATATATGGGTCTACTTCATTTGCCCTAACTTCCAATTGACTGACACCCATTTGACTGACCCCATTTGACTGAAATTTCATTTGACTGGCACTTCATTTGACTGACATTTCATTTGACTGACAAGTATTATTGGCAGTCTCCAGAGCACTATAAGGCAAGTACATGGAATATGACCCCTTCCCCACTGTTGGGCGACACTGGAGTTAGAATATGTAGTTGGGGGTGGGGATACAGCCCCACACAATGGGTGGTGTGGGGGGCAAAGGCCCCACTTACTTTTGTTTTACTAAGTAATATTAAACCAAAAGCAAACAATATAATATGAAATTAAGTGATATATATATATATATATATATATATATATATATATGTGTGTGTGTGTGTGTGTGTGTGTGTGTGTGTGTGTGTGTGTGTGTGTGTGTGTGTGTGTGTGTGTGAGGGATCCTAGGCTTTGACCAAGATAGTGACTGTGTGTGCTGTCCTTTGCTGTTTAGCCAGAATTAGAGCATACTGTGCATACCTCCATCTGCCAGCATCATCTGCTGGTGGTTCACCCTCAGATTCCTCATCTGTATTTGCTGCTGCTGCTGGTTCTGCCTGTTGTCCTGACCCATGCTTCTCTTGTTGAAGATGTTTACTGAAAATTATATTGTGCAACATGTCACATATTGTAAGTATTTCAGCAGTGGTGCTAATGTCATACTGTAGTGCACCTCCTGATATGACTATATACTGGAACTCTTCATTAAAGCAATCCAAACACATGTTCTATGATTTTCCTAGTTTGAGCATGGGCCTCCCTGTATCCTTTCTCAGTGGGGGGGGGGGGGTTGTGGGTTTCTCATGGGTGTCATGAGTGAGGGCTCAAGTGGATAACCTGCATCCCTTCCTAGATGCCCTTAAAGAATGTCACCCCTTGTAAACCTGGTGTACAGCTGGAAGGTGTGTCACATGCCATAGGTGTGAATTTTGGAAACTGCTTGGCTTATCTGCACAGATATTATAGATGATCCATTGGGAATTACAGACAGCCTGAGAGTTTATAGAGTGGAAACTTTTTCTGTTGATGCATCATCTTTCTATGTTTGTGCAATCTACGGCTCAAAACACTTCAGGGAAGTGTACTGCTGCACATAAGTACTGTATAGTTCTTGCTCTCTTCTGTCGGAAACAGATGTGATCCCCTGCATGTAGTAGCATTACATTTAAAAACTGATGTGATATTCTTGAGGTTGATGCCTGTGACACCCCTAACATATCCAGTGAGGGTCTCTGGAAATTACTAGTAGCTAGTATATGTAATGCTACATATACCTTTGTTTCCACTGTGATGGGTTCTCTACAGTTTCCTCATGGCCTGAGGTGGGATGGCAGAGGCTGCATAGTTCCTCCAGTGTTTCTCTGTCTACACTGTATCTCTCAGGCCATGATAAGTAAACATGATCTATACACCCTTCTTATTTTTCCAGAGGTCTGGCAGCAGCAGCAGTACCTTGATTTAACACCTGTTGCACATAACAGCATAATAACAGCAACAGCAATGCCTAGCATACTATTTTTCTAAGTGTTATTTTGCTGTATTCCAAAGAGTTTTGGAGTATAGGGTAAAAGCCTACACTGAGTGTACATGATTGCCTTATAGCTTTCTGAACAGCTCTGACTTATTGGATTGGTTACTATAATGTATTTCCGCTCTTTATGCTGTCATTAGCATATTCTGGTGTTTCTCTTTGTTTGGCAGCTCTATACATCATGCAGATCCATTTAATGAATACCAAATAGCATGCTGTCATGTAGCTGTTAATGAGATAGACCGAATATGATACTGTTTCATTCAAATTCAGGGTATGAACTCATTTTAAGTACTGAATTAACACTTTTTCTAATTGTACCACTTGAGGATATTCACTACATGCACACATAGGTAAATCACCTCACTAGAATTTATTGTGTAAAACAATTTAAAATGTGATTATTACTTACATGATGCCTTATGACATCATTTAACAGGAGTCAGTGAGCACCCAGGCATGACCTCTGCCAATGATATGAGCAACTGTTCTGAAAAAAAAAAAGATATATATATATATATATATATATATATATATATATATATATATATATATATAGATAGATAGCTATAGATATATAAATATGTATATATCTATATATATATATCTATCTATCTATATATATATATATATATATATATATATATATATATACATATATATATATATATATATATATATATATATATATATATATATATATATATGTATATATATATATATATATATATATATATATATATATATATATATAAAACATGAGAAGGAATGTCTGATGAACAGTAACAGTTCACCGTGTACCACACAGCATGGCCAACAGATATCACGGCTGCATCAATTTATGTGTTTTTTACAAGAAAGGAAACACTAACCCGAATGTCATGGTCCACAGCTCTGCACTAAACACCATCTCTTTACCTGCACAGCTGTATGAAATGCATGAGCATGCCACATGGGGTCCTTTTGTACAACTGCCAGTTGGTTAGAATTGAAACTGGGAGCTGCAGTGACAGTATGGGCCACTTCCCCACCAGATAGGTATGTGATCATATGGTGCAGAGTGCAATATGCAGTAAACATCCCACATGCAGTAGCTGGGTCATACTAATAGCATCCCCAGAGTCATACAGGCACCTAAAATGACTTTTCATGAGATCAAACACTCTCTGAATGACAATACTGGCCTGGGGCTGGGATGTGTTGTAGGTATTTTCTGCAGCTTCACTTGGATTTCTCACTGGTGTCATGTGCCAAAGCTTCAGTGGATGTCCAGCATTACCTGAAAGACAAAAAAAAGAGAGAGAGAGACAAAAAGGGGTACAAAACAAAGGAAAAGCAGTTTAGTATTTAGCAATACATTTTACCATAAATAACTATTTAAATACAATAATAAAAAAGAAAAAGATATTTTACTCTTACCAATGAGATGATCACTGGGCATCTTACTATGCAGGAAGAGCTGGTAGAGTGAGCTAGTGTGCCAGATATGGGAATTGTGTGCACTACCAGGATGCTGAGCAGAGAAGTTGGTGATGCATCCCTATGCATCCCACACAACCTGGCAGTTAATGGAATGGTAGCCCTACCTATCACGGTACTGCTCAACCCATGGACCAGAAAGGGCCCATATAGCAACATGGGTGAAATGTATTCCACTGAGTACATCATGGAAATGTACCACCATATAAAAGGCACACATAGTCCTGGCTTAGTCCTGAGGGAACACAGATGTACTGACCCATACATGCCAAGAGTACAGGCAAGAGCTGCTGCAGTGTATTTGAGGCAAAAGCCTGAGAGATACCACATATGTCACCAGTCTGTCTCTGGAAGGTCACTGTGGCAAGTATAGTGAGGTCATTACACACCTTAGTATATAGTTGCATAGGAAATCCACGTATTCATCTAGTACCCCTATGGTGGTCACACATTCATACTCAATAAGACCCTTATAATATCCTTGTCCACTCTAAACCTATCAAGTATCACCTGAAAATTGGGCTGGATTGTAAATTATATAGACTTAACTTCAGCATTCGCTAGGGTCATGCACACAGCACTGATCAATAAATTAGAACAACTATGTACTGATATACTCTTGATAACTTGGATAGCCACATGGCTTACAAATATGACATGACAAGTATCATGCAGTAATTGGACAGGTGAAATTCTGGGTTGAAATCGGGGTGCCTTCCAGGTTTATTGTCCTAGGCCCATACTTGTCTAGGTCGTATCTCTCAGATCTATCTTCTTCATATGAGGTGTTCAACAGTCTGTATGAAGATGACTTGAAAATGGGTAAACTGATTACATGTGTTACAAAAGGGCATGTCTGCAAAGGAACTTGAATAAGTTGATGATCTGGGCACAGGAGAAGAATATGCTGATTAATACATTAAAAACTAAGCATATGAGATTTAAGACATAGATTGAAAGGTGAATGTTTGATACAGCACACAGTGCTTGAAACTTTAGATTCATTTAAGCACCTGGATATATGGGTAGATCCAGCTCTGAGTTTTTCAAATCATATAAACGGATTGGGTAATAATAGTTATAGAACTATAGCTAGTATAAAAAGATTTATTAACTCTAGATCAGAAATTATGATTTCATTGTTTGTTAGTTACATTAGGCCCAAACTTTAGTGATTATTAGTGATATGGAAACCTTTTAAGAAAACAGGCATGAGTAAACTCGAAAGAATGCAATGGAAATGTACCAAGGGCAACCATGGATATGAGCATTTATGGTATTATGAAATAGTAAAATATCTGAACTTGTACAGTGCTGCATATAAACATTTGAATGTAGACCTTATAGTATATAGTGCATTTTCAAACCACTACCTCTGGGAATGTCTGTGGTTCTCATAAGTAGAAAATCATCAAGCAATCCATGTAGAAGATCCTATAGGAATGGAAGGTATACGATTTGGTTCTCTGACAGAGTAGCTGATGCACAGATTGGACTACCAAATTACATTAAAGCAAGTACTACTTTAGATATTTTTTAAGAACGACCTGGGCACTTATTATGGGAATGGCTGTTTTGGTGTATTTGCAGGCTAGAAGGGCATTCTTGCCCATACCTGAAATATTTGAATGTATGTATACATATCTGAATAAATCCCAAAAAACAGGCAGTGCTAGATGGATCACTTTACATGACAGCTTGCCAAACCACCACAATTTATATAATATATGCAAATCTCATTAACGGTTCACTGCTTCACAGCATTTTCATCTTAACAGACTTCATCAGATGAAGAGTGCCATTAGAAATTCTACATTTATACTAAAGTGTCTTCTGGGTGAGTCCTCTGTATGTTTTTGGGATTTATTCAAATTTGTGATTGGCAACACTGTCTCCTGCACTCTATTTTCTTTCATGTATGTATATGAATATCAAAATTATAGTGAGTTATTTTGTGCTTATATCTCCACCTTCTTGGCTCACGAACACCGCTGGATGCAAGTGGTTTTGGCTCTGCCAAGACAAGCAGCAAACACCATTAAATAGCAAGGCTAGCAGCAAGTGACAACATTTTCATGGATTGCAACATAGATAGGAATGGTGAGATTCCACTTTTTATATCATATCTGTGGATGGAGCAGGAAGGAGAGAAAAATTCAGTGTGAATCACAAATAGGCGAGTGAATATATCATTACCATGTGCTGAGTTACATCATTTCTCATTTACATCTACTTTTGACTTTATTTGTGTATGCTTATTCACAGCCATCATCTGTAACCATAAATGGACTCTATGTATTGTGGCTTTGCTACAGATATTCATGGATGGCTCGGATAGCCTTTATGTGTTCACATAACGGCTATGAATACTAATCCAAATCTTTCTTCTCCTAAGACTCCATCAAATTTTTTTTCAGTTTCCTGCATTTGAGATAAAACTGTCTTCAGATAAGATATGATATGCTCTAAGAATTATGTCTGAGGACAGATGTACAAAGGGCATATATCCAACTGTACCTGCCCATCAAAGTCTTTTCCCTGGTAAAAGGTTGTGCTCCTGGAGGTACCAAAGATGTACTAGGGGTAAACCAAATTATTAGTATAGCCAAGCTAGCAGGATCAGAACTTACACTGAAGTAAAGTTTAGAGCCCTTATCAGATTTCTATAACATGTCAGCTGTTGTATGAGCAGGTGGCTAGGGATTAAAATTTGATGAGTTTTTATTCCATAAATCATGGAATGTTTGGAATAATAGATATACATCCTTCACAAGTACTCTGATACTTTTAATATTTGTGAAAGTCTTTGATTAGCTGAAGACTTCTCTTTAAGAGTCCAGTTATACTGTCGCTACAATGGTAATATTATTAAAATAATGCACTGAAAAAAGGGATAATCAAAATAATAATAATAAGAGGCTTCATTGTGTGAAATGATGCTTGGAGAGGAGCACTGAGCTGTAAAATAACACCTGCTCCCTCAAAAAAAAAGGAACAATTTCTCTCTCTTTTTTGTTATTAAAGGCCTTCTTACAGTAGCATATGCATGGAATGTTCAGCTCTTAAATGTGTCCTTATTAATTGTCTAGAGGCCGTATTGCCAGCACCAATGATTTCTCCCAGGTGGCCAGAAATAATTTGCCATTTATTTAATAATCAATGACAGATCCATGAAACAGCTCCTCTAAATTGCATGGACAGAGACATTAGGAAATTAAACAATTTTGGCTGTTCCACTATGGACATGAGTCACACAGACTTCATCTCCAATATTATCCCTGGGAAAAATGACACCTAATCTGACACCAGTCCTAAGAAAGGTACCTTATTATTCTTATATTTGATGGGTAATGATGTCTGTAAATGTCTTTTGGGTACATTACCAACCAGCACTTTGTGTCCCTGAGTGGGAGATGGTGAAACAGAAGTACCAACCTCAACAGTAACCGTAGATGATAGAGTCACATAATTTAGTGCAGATGATGCCTTCTTATTTACTTCCTCCAATTTTCATGGCCCATCCAACTGTATTTTCTTGGATTTTTTTATATACCGTCTGCAGAGGTTTTGCAGTTATGGACAAAACTAACATTTTTTTGTATTCTTATATGTGTGGCCTGTTTAAATTATCTAAAGATTCTACATCCCTCACCATTATTTCAGGACCCAAAGTTCAAAAACACCGGAAAGGGAATTTCTTTAGAGCTATTCACCTGCCACAGTAACACTTACAGATTAAGTCTTCACTGGGAGAAATACTGTAAAAGATGACAAAACGCATTTTAATGGGGAAATAACTACCAAAAAGGGCTGCTTAAACTGTTAGTAAAACTTTTCTTCCAGTGAGTCAGGAGATTTGCATCTTTCAAAATAACAAGAAGACTAGAAGGGAGCATGCAACAATGTCAGATATTTAAGGGATCCTTTTACCTACATATGTCAGTACAATCTCAGCATGAGATCTGCTTGGGTACCTCCCAAGGGGAATCCCATGGCTTTTGCAGTTTCAGCACCAGCAATGAAAACATAACTCAAATATACTGACTTAATTTTAAAGCAGATCTTTTCAAAGATGATATATATTTCACAAAATCCATCCGTTTATAGCAGAGATGATTATTATGTTTCATGTTTTTGTTGGAGTCAGTTAACACTGCAAGGCCTTACCTAAAATTATTATTATTATTATTATTATTATTATCATTATTATTATTGCTACTACTACTTATTTTAGTTCAAAACACTTTTTTTTTCCTTCTTCTCCAGATTTCTTGGCTGGGATCATCACTTGAACTAAACAGCCTGAAGCCCATTCATAGTTTTTCAAATGGCCTGTAGAGATCTTTCAGCATTAACAATTTTTTCATGGTCCTTACCACATCTATACTATGAATGCAGGGCTCAAGAAAACTCATTGTACATATGTCTTTCTTGTTTCAATATAAGATTCCATTACTTATCCAGAAGTATAGGCATCCTTTCCTTCCATGGCTAACAAACATCCCTTACGCTCAGACAAGGGAACTAGACATTCTGTCTTCTCCTGACATACGTATACCTAGGCCTACAGACTATGGCATGAGTTTGACCATTTGCATGTTTGTGCTTGAATTATCTAGTTTCAGCAATTCTACAATCTTCTACTTATATTCAATGATTTCATTATATTCTTTACATTGAGTATTGTTTGAATTCAAATAAATACTAATTCAGATAGCATGTTTCATTTTGACATCTACTGACACTTAAGGACTCTGTAAGTTAAAGTAAAATATCTGGTTTGGTGTTCACTGGTGTAATGTATGTCACCTTCATTTTTGATAACAACCAAATAGTAAATTAGGTAGAGTTTTGCATGCCAACTTGAATTCTTTGGCAGGAAACAGCAGAGGCAAAATACTGACTTAATTATCTTGTAGGTTATACCTAAAGCTATTTTGTAAATTTCCTCAAACTTTCCATACTGCTTCCAGAAAATCATTGAGAAGGTTTTCAGAAACATGATAGTATTTCCCTAGTCCTAGATCAAACTTTGACTTGTTCTGAAACTTGTCTGTGTTCTATTTAGCCTCCATTTTCTTTATAAATTGCACCTTCCTGGTGCCTGCCCTTTAAGCCATAGTCAAGTCCCTAAATGATGTGAACATCCTACAGAAGGGCCTCTCTGAGACAGATGCCTGGTGTCAGAGCCATGGCCTCAAGCTCAATGACAAAAAGTGCAGTGTCATCCCCTTTGGTAAAAACTCTGTACCCATGAACTACCACATAGGCAGCAATCTACTTAACACAGAATGCATGATAAGAGACCTTGGGACCCAGGTGGACAGTAGTCTCTCCTTTGATAGTCACATCGCCACAGTAGTCAGAAAGTCCTTCTACGTGGCACACCTCATCATAAAAGGGTTCTCGTCCAGGAAAAAAGAGGTCATTGTTATCCTCTACTCATCACTCATTAGACCCATTATAGAGTACAACGCCCCTTTTGGAATGTACCTCACAAGACATCTGCAGCAGCTGGAAAGGCCACAGAAGTACCTCACAAAGAGGATTACTGGACTCAAACAAATGCCCTACACTGACCGCCTCAAAAAACTTCAGCTTTACTCCATAGCATATCACCTACTCAGAGGTGAACTCTGCCTAACATATAAAGCTATGTCAAACCCAGAGCTGTTAGACATGCTACACCTAAAGAAATCCCAGTCCCTCTGAGCTACACGCTCTAGGGACCTAAACCTTGTCACCACAATAAACAGGACATGCTGGAGGGATGGATTCCTATCCCAGAGACTTCCCATACTCTGGAACAGGCTACCCATCTATGTCAAGCAAAGCTCTTCATTAGCACTCTTCAAGAAAAATCTTGATGAGTGGATGGGAAATAGGAAATACACCCCGGGGATCACTTATGTGTCTCTGCTCGTCAGTGGCGCAGGAAAATAACTTTATTGGGTGGCATAAGCCAGGGAACCTTGTTGACTAGACTTCCATAGGCCCTTGGGCCAATAGCCTAGTACCTACCTATAAACCTTTGAACCTATGAACTTATGAACCTAAGAAATGACATCACATTTTGAAAAAAGAAAGAAAGGTCATCTATCCTTCTGTAAAAGGAAGGCAAATTAATGCCAACAGGCATTTGGATATAAACTTCAGAAATTAAGCAACTATGTCACACTAACAAGCTAACAAAGACAATTATACTTTGAGGTCCAGTCATTCTGTAGTGTACAACATACAACAACTAAGGCAAAAATAAAGGATATTATGATTTGTCCACAGTAACCACTTAAATTTGGATTGAAGTGTCACATTAATTTTGATGTTCAAATTTGCTAACTGAGAAAGTGAGTTGTTTTTTTTTGGACTCTTTTCATCCCTGACACAGGTCACAATGGCAAGGGAAAATTTAATATATGCACATTTTTATATGGTAGCCAAGCAACCAAAATCATTTAGGGAAATAACTGTGACTGGAATATGCAGAAAAATATCCTTGTTGGCACAAAGTGAACACTGAAAACATGCAACAGACTAACAGCAGAAGTCAGAGGCGAATCTCAAAAGCAGCAGCATGTGACAGAGACCATATTACTGACCTACAATGATGCCTCAATTCCAATAGGGAAATGTGAAAAAATTAGTTGTAAATTGTTTTCCAACTTAATCTGAAACACAAAACAGAGAGCAACTCCCATCATTAGCAAGTACTATTTATAATATAAGGAAATATATATATATATATATATATATATATATATATATATATATATATATATATATATATATATATATGTGTGTATATATATGTATTTCCTTCACATGATCAAAGTTTAAAACTTTGAACTGCAAATGGTCGAGACCATAAGGTCAAAAAAACTTTCAAGGTTTTGAATAGAGATTGCTGTACAGTGCAGAATGGGAAATTTATTGTTTTCCTCACTGTAGTGCATGCTCAAAGTTGGTATATTTATTTGCAGGAGGTGTGGGGGTGCAGGGGGCTTGCCCTCCTTCAAAAACATACAAAAAAATTTGTTTTCATTTTTTATTACAATTTTGAAGTTTGAAAACTTCAATCTTATGGTCTCGACAACTTGCAGTTTGAAGTTTTGAAACTTCAAGCTTGTAAAATAGAAACATACATACATACACACACACACACACAAATATATATATATATATATATATATATATATATATATATATATATAAATGTATATAAATGGATGGGTATTTAGGCTCTCTATTGAAATGTTGACACTCGAAATGCCTAGAGCCAAAAAGCAAAAAAAAAAAAATTCACAAACCTGTAGAAGAGTGAATCTCAAAAGACACTCCTTTTCTTAAAACTTCTTTTTGCAAGGGGGGGGGGTAAGTACCCAACATGTGGAGTCCCCCTGCCACACACTCCAAACTTATATGTACCAACTCTAGCAACAACTTCATCTACAGTAAGAAATCAGATGTATGCTATATGATAGCCATCCATCTGGTTATTATCAATAAGATAGCTATCCATGATTATCTTCCACCTTCTAAAGCAGAAACAACATCCATATGCTAGCAATATGAGAGGTGCCAAGTGATAATTACAAATGTCTCTGCAGTTATATCTGTGCTTGGCAAATTCCCTTCTACCACCTTACTAATAAGTGTTAACCCCAAACCTAACCCTAATCCAAACCTTATATTTTACCTTATTAAAAAACATTCTGTAACACTACCACTGCAGAAGCACTCAGACACATACCATAAAGACCAAGACAGATGCATGACAATAAGTACACCAAATACATTTCTTTTATTGGCCCTTACTCTAACGCTAATCCAGAAACACTCACACACACTGCCAACCCATAACAAACACCATTGAATATACACTACACTAAATTTGTCCTTTATCCAGTCCTTACTCTAACTGTATTTAGCAAACACTTGCTTATGTATGTGTGAGCACAAACACACACACACACACACACACACACACACACACACACACACACACACACACACACACACACACACACACACACACACAGATAATCTTTGTGTGCAACATAGCATATTAAACCAACAATTTTCAAATAACACATGACTCTACCAACAGAGACAATACATTCTAATATTTGTGCATTCTTACGTTGAGAGGATGCTTTATAGTAATATAACCATTCATATCAGATGCAGCAGTAACATTTTAATCTCATCAACCAATAATATTTTTCATGTTTAACTTTGGTAGCTAGGCATCTGTCCCTAGCAGGCCTGAAAACATAAACAGAATTTGACATTTAAATGAAAACTTACTGCTTTCCACTATGAAATGCTCTAGTAGTCTTACCCACAAAATCCTGAACAAGTAACATGTTGCTATATACATACATATACAACATTATAATCAGAGTAATGATTCAAATTGAATCTCTTATAAATGATAAGATGCACTTAGAAAATGTAAATATATCCCTTCTAGCACATACTCAAAATCAAAATTAGAATGAGATATCTGACCAAATTAAGCAAATTCATTTAAATTACGCCCTTTAATTATGTAACTTCTTAAAGAAAGTCTGGGAGATTCAGTAAGAATAAATACCTCTCAGCAATCACGTGAGCCAGCTATTTTGAATATCAGTTTTAAGTTAAAACATAATAATGGATTGTATAAGCCTGCAGACAGCCTGCACAGGTAGCACTGTTGATAATACTATCAGTCTGTATTAAAACAACAGAAACAGTTTTCATTTTTTGCAACATGAGGGGCATAAAATGAATCAATTTTCAGTAACTTTTTCCTGAAGATTATTCAGTATTGGTGTCCTTACACCTGTCATTATGAAGTAAGGGGTCTAATGACACATTTAGTCTAGTTACACAAGTGGTTGAATGTGCGGTGTAATCTATGATTCAAGCTACATGTTTTACTTCATGCCAATTGAATATCTACTTTCTGCATAGATGTTAACATCTAGGAAAAATATTTCCTTATCTGCAAAGTGACAAAAATTAAATAGTAAGGATTTTCAATATGTAACAAAAGCTAATAGTTTGAATAATTCAATATTCCATACAAACACATTATCAACGGAGTGTTATATTTTGGAAACAATTAACAGGAACATCACTGGAGAACTCATCCTTCTAGTCACCTACAAAGTAATTTGCAAAGGACAGAAGGACTGGATTGCCAGACATCTGGGGAAAGCAAAGCATTCTGGAAAGAAAAAAAAATATTAGTGGGATTAAAAAAATATTTTATACATTACTATCTCTAGATTTCAAGTAATTAAAAGGCTATATTGGCCCAGAAAGATGAAAGCTCATCTGATAAACAGAGAATGGAAGGAGTCACAAATGACCTTATTAAGTCTGGTGTACCATTTAATTAGTCAAAACTTGGGGCAGTGTGGAGTAAGATGTGTTACAATCTCTCCATGTCCTGGTGCAAACTCCATTGTGGTGCATGCAATTTCCATTATAGAATTACTGGTCTGTCACATTACAAAGAAACCATCTAATAGCTTCAGAGCATAGATACATTATTACAATGAACTGAAGTTCACCCATAAACATATTATGTTTATTATTATTTTTGTTTTTGCTGTCACCCATTGGTTTTCTGTCACTTATTTTATGTGGACGTGTGTGTCTGTGTGTGTGTGTGTGTGTGTGTGTGTGTGTGTGTGTGTGTGTGTGTGTGTGTGTGTGTGTGTGTGTATGAGATCATATATAGATAAACAGATGAATAGATAGATAGATAGATAGATAGATAGATAGATAGATAGATAGATAGATATATAGGTAGATAGCAATAGATAGGTAGAAAGATAGAGATATATAGATTGATATATATATATATATATATATATATATATATATATATATATATATATATATATATATATTTATATGGATTCACTTCATAACACTAAAAACTCAAAACACTGAAAATGAGAACATTTCATAATATAGAATACCAAAACACTGAAACTTCAAAACACTGAAAACTCAAAACACTGAAACTCAAAACACTGAAAACACATATCATACATATACTGAGTTTAAACAACATAAATCATCGCACTTTCCACCAAGTGTAAGCAAGGGGGCAAGCCTGCCTGCACCCCCCCATGTGGGGGGCTGCGCCCCCCACACCCCCTACTACTTAAATATATCACTTCCAAGATTGCACTTAGTGTAGTGAAGTACAATCTTGGAGTTGATATATATATATATATATATATATATATATATATATATATATATAAGTAGCAGGGGATGTGTGGGGGTCACATCCCCCCACATGGGAGTACAAGGGGGTACAAGGGGGTACAAGAGGGCTTGCCCCCCTGCTTACACTTGGTGGAAAGTGCTATGATTTATGTTGTTTAAACTCAATATATGTATGATATGTGTTTTCAGTGTTTTGCGTTTCAGTGTTTTGAGTTTTCAAGATTGTGAAGTTTCAATGTTTTGGTTTCAGTGTTATGAGTTTCAGTGTTTTGAGCTTTCAGTGTTATGAATATATAGGGCAGCTGATTGAATGACTAGCTAGTCCAAAATCCAGACAGCTGACATTATTAAGCTGAAACAACAAAAGCTGATACATTCTGTGGATGTTCTTGGGATTACCTGAGAGAGAACTAAACCAATGCAAACGTTTTGCATGAGGCATATTCCCCTGCTCCTCCCATGTGAGAGGTTGTGCCCATCCCCGCTAATTGCATACTAACTCTGAAACAGCACAATCTCCAGGAAAAGGGAATATTCCCCATACCTAGGGTTTCTTGATCTCGCACACCTGTCAACCATCTCTTTGTGTTAACCAAATGATGGGGACCAAACAAATGCTTATATAGCTTGGTCACTCAACCAACTGCCTTCAACCCATATATAGATATAGATATAGATATAGATATAGATATAGATATAGATATAGATATAGATATAGATATAGATATAGATATAGATATGTGTGTGTGTGTGTGTGTGTGTGTGTGCGTGCGTGCGTGCGTGCGTGTGTGTGTGTGTGTGTGTGTGTGTGTGTGTGTGTGTGTGTGTGTGCATCTGTGTGTGTCAGTGTGTGTGTCCTTTGGATTACTGAAATTTTACTTTACCAAAAAAAAAAGCAGTGAGACAAGAACAGTGAAATTGGATATCACCTAATCATCACATTCCCGAAATTTACATCAATGAAACACCTGCTGCATATGTCTCACAACACTCATAGCTTCTGAATGGAGATTGTGGTACAGTGATAACTGGGAAATGTACCCTTTTCCTCACTGTAGAGCAATCTGGGTGTTGGTATATATAAAAGGCAGAGGATGTGGGACTGCAGGGGTGCTTGTCTCCCTTCAACATTATAAGAAAGTGTGGGGTTTTTTTTTGTTCTTGTAGCAGCTGTTTTTTCATTGATGTAAACTTCAGGAATGTGACAGTTCAGTATTGTCCGCTTTCACTGTTCTCATCTCGCAGCTGTGATTTTCTGTAAAGTAAAATTTTGTTGATCCAAAGTAGACCCATAGTCACTTTCCATATCTACTAGTGTATGCATTTATGTAATATGAATTTGTGTCTCTTACTCTTGCTGTTACTGTCAGAAATGTTCTATTCTGTGTCCTACTTCACTAGGCATACAACATATATTTACTCTAGTGTATTTAGCAATCCCACAACCCAAGCACATACACCAGTTTAGAATAATTCATTCATGAATTCTTTTCTCTTTACATAAATCAGTCTTACTAAAAGAATTTCTAAATTCCTTCTCGAAATAAAAAAAATGCTTTTTTGATGATCTTTATGAGTGAAATAATAAAGTACTTCTGTTCATATTTCTAACAGGAAGATGATTTCAACATATCTGCTGTGTTGATACCTTAGTTTTCTTTCTCTTTTTTTCCTGTGATTACCCAATGTAATGTTCAACATTTTATCTGCAGATACGGTTTGCACCGATTTATTATGTGGTGTCTAATTTACCCAATAAATAAACGTATAAGGCATGGTACACCTAAGAAAGACTCCACAAATACTTATTAGTGCTTGGGCTGCACTGACATGCATGCCCTAGCAGGATACCCATGACAAACATGTACAAACCTGCACAGACAAATAATACAATGTCCATGGTTTAGGAATGTCAACAGCCATAAGTTTGAATGAAATCAGAATACTTTCTGGGCTTGATTTCACTCTCTTCACAGTAATATCACATTCTATCCTGCTAGAGTAAGGATGAGATAATGTTTTTTTCACCATCGATCTGGGTTTTATAGGCAGACCCTCGTATAAGCATGCTGTCATGAAGCTGAGAAGTGAGTGGCCACAAACTATTATATTTTTTATTCAAGAGGAATCATTTGGGAAGTGTTAGTATTCAGCCAGTCATCCACTACTTCCCCTTCCACTTTCACCAGTGCCTCTGAGTGATTATCTTACCACGCGTGAGAGATCCACCAATGAAAATTATGGCACTCCCACTCAGTGACATATCACCAAGGGCAGAAGAGTTGGACAGCTCACTGGATCTCTGTGCAGTCACCGGGAGGCATCCTGTGATGTAGTTTAGGGAGAATGAGAGACCGGCTGGGGATGCTGAAGGACTTTGGACCATGAATTTGCCACCAGCACTGACATGGCAGTCACTGTACATAATTACAATATAAAAGGAGGGAAATAACATTATCAGCATAACTTAATAAGTTAGAGAAAAAGTATAGCAGCAAAGGAAGGGAGAGGACAGAGACCAATATGCATAAAATCAATATTAGCTCTAAGACATACATATCAAAAATGACATCATGCAAATTATAACTACAACTGTAAAAACCTTAGGTGGTAGGCACAATGGTTGTTTGATATGTAAAAGTTGCTATGCTATAAAGTTCTGTCTTAACAAGGTGGACATCGATCGATATTGTGATTGCATGCTACCTATGCCTAGCATACTTGGGACTAGCACTGTTAGAAAGGGCATGGACATCACCATGAGTCACTGCCCACTTTACCTTATATATACACCTATCTTGTATTGTAACAGTTGCATGAGTACAGGTCAGAAATATGAATGGTCACACACACAATATCTGAAAACCTTTTCATTTATGCTCTACATAGCATCCAAACATCAACAGCAATATGTATAAATCTAAACATACACCTATACTCACACCACTATCTATTCTGTATTGAATGAGAAATGACATTTATTGGATGTGAAAAGCATTGTACCATGAAGCACCTCCTTTAAATTACAATTATTTACAATCTGGCCAACCAGTTATATCATTAGATAGTTGCCTTTTATCGTCACTAGTCATTCATGTGTGAGTGCCTGCTGGGAGGGAGCATTAAAGTTTGTGGTAACTGCTCATTGCAGGACTTGGGAGCTGTTTTTTGTGCAAGGCCTTGGGATTATTTATTAGTTACTAGCAAAATGAAGAAAATCCTGCCACCCAGTAGCAGCAACAAAAATAAGTAACCAACTGACAGCATCCTGGGGAAATAACATAAGTCAGGAAACATCAAACTTAAAAGAAAAGAAGGCAGATTGTAGCAGCAGTCTGTGTGTATGTAAGGTGAAGTGGATTATACTATATCCCTACAGACACTTGGGCAAAAACTTCAACTTGTCAGTGTATCTGTCACACCATTTCTTATTCCCCAGCTGACAATCCTAGGTACACCAGCATAAAATCTATCTGCACACCCTGAAAACAGCAAGTAAACAAATACTGAAATAATGACTCACACTTCACTGATATAAATAAGGGAATAACTTCCAAACAAATGAACGATTTAAAGTGTGCGGGGGGGGGGGGTGTGGAAGGAAGAAACTGTGTAAAGTAATATGATAAACTGAACAACACAAATGGAAAAGGAAACATTTTTTTTATTGTGCAGTTAGATCTAACAAAACGTTTAATGCTCTATATTTTATAAACTTCTAGAGAAACTTATCAGGGATGGGAATAGGAATTGTGAGAAGAAATCACAGCGAGGAAGGAACTCAATTCTTTTTTTTTTTTTTTGAAGAAAACAAATTTCACAGGACACAGTTCTAGGTCCATATTTTCTATCTAATTTGACAGGAGGGACGATGTGCAGACTGGACCTTTTCTGAAGACACTAGGACCTGGGCAGCAAAAGATGACATCAAGCTTCCATTAGAAGTCGCTATTCAGTGAGTGTTTGTGCTGTTCAAATATTTGTCATTGAGTCTAGCTTACGCTGAATATAAACTCTAGAGTACAGCTTGTTAACAGCACATGGTCTTATTCTCTGCCAGGCTGCACGGCAGATTTTCTTTTCTCTCCATTAGTATCTTTCCTCACAATAAACTAGGCTTATAGCTTGCATCATTTTGACACTGCCAGCTTTTTACATTTATGTTTGAGCAGTGAGATATTACATGGTCTTTTTGAGCGTGGGGTGGGATTATCCTATCACGTATGCAAGTTTTATGCTAATGCGGTCCATAGTTATATACTAGACTAACAATCACAAGGACCTTTATAAGCCCAGCTGTGCAATCCAGCCTAATCATGTCCAGATGTATCATGGGTGTTTGTTAGGACAGGGCATATTAGAAATTGTTTAGACATTCTGTGGGGAGGGCGTATGTAAGTTTGGACATTACTGTCTACCTGTGTCTATCAGAGACATGGGGGCCAGACCAGGGTGAATTTCCAGTTTCCCACCCCCTGGACAAGGTTGCATTTACATAGAGTTGGGGATGAATTCTGCTTCACTTGAATCGCCAGCTTGTTCAAGAGCTTAGGGATCCTCTGAGACATATCTCTCTCACCAACATGTCTAATGTCACACACAAAATTTAAATCCTTGGATCTAGTGGTTTCAATGCTGTCTGTTTTGTGGATGTGCAAAAGTTTCATCAGAGCTGGATCTGAAGATGCCTTGTATGCCAGGCATAGATCACCACTCAGTAACCTGTAGGAGACCAAGTACCAAGTATAATGATAGAGGTTTAAGGTGATCCATATGGGACAATTATATTATGTTTATACTATGGATTCTCCTGGAGAGGAATCTTTGTGGGCATTCCAAATGTTGCACATGTCTGGTCAGGTACATGCCAAAGGGGGCACTATACTCAATAATTAGTCTGATAAGGACAGAATAAAGTGGCACTATGATGTCATTGGACCTGGGTGACAGAATGAATTTCTTACTACCGTGCCCACATGCTGCACAAAGGCCAGATTACTGTCTATACATGTTTTGAGATCTCTGACTAGTGCTTAACCTCCTTGGGGTGTCTTATTGATGGAAGAATTAGCCTGGGTGACAGTTTTCCCAAAAGGCACTATAATCTGTTTCTTTACATTGAGTTTTAGTCCATGACTTTGGCACCAGTCATTTGTCTGTGTTACACAATTCTAAGATGTTTGTGTCATGGGATAATCTATGACAGCTTCCAATTTGCAGTCATTTGCAAACTTGGTCAACCAAAGTCTTCTGTAAGAAGATGAAAGCTTAATCTCACTGTGTAAACTATTGGTATCCATTGTGTGGCTGGAGAAATTAATGATTCACTTTTTTACTTCATGTGAGCCTTGGTTCTTTGTTGATATCATCGTGTGCTCGCGTTTGAGGAGGGACAGCCTTTATTGGAGCTCTGTGTGGCCAGATTGTGGTTTCAGATATATATATATATATATATATATATATATATATATATATATATATATATATTTATGTTTTGGGGGGCTTGCTAAATATGAATATTATAAGAATAGAAGTAAAGAATATAGTTTATGTTATATGGAATGAAAGAGCAAATGAAATTATGTTTCATGGTAAATTCATTTCAGCAACAATATTAAGTAAAATCAGAAGGTGGTTATGGAAAAATGAGGTGGGGTTTAATAAGGTTGAAAATTTAATATGATTGTAATGGAAATTATGAAAACGTGCAATGTATATATTTGTGCATTTGTTAATATGTAAATATTTGGACATGACTTATTTTGTGTATAGACAAACGACCCCTACTCTTTTCGATAAATACCATAGGATGTTTTGGGTCCACCTGAGCTACCACCAACTCAGGCAGATGGGGCCTGAGTTTACTGTCTTACCTAAATGACAGCAAACCCGGATATGTAGCAAAAATATAATATGCCGTCTCTCCAGTAGACTATAGGCTACATACTTGTGCCAGTATCACAGGTTCATTTGCAGTTGTAGGTTTTATATTGCATATTTCTGAAGGTAAACATGGAATTTTATTTGCCAAAAATAACTGGTAGCATGGCTAATCAAAGGGTTATATCTCTTTTAGTGTGAAAGACAGATCCAAGACATCAGCTGGAGAATTGTTCGCCTATTTACAGCTTCCCAGTGCTGTATGGCAAGTGACGGTAATATACTGCTGTTTTATGGTTTTGCAGAATTAATGGAAAATAGTCATATAATATTTCAAACTACTTTAAAGCAATATTAATTTACAAAACCATACAGATTAGATGGCAGATATCAGTGGTAACATTTTGTACGTTTACATTGGTATAAGATTGCACTATTTGATCACCTGTAGTTTACACACCTTTTATGATATTAATACAGTTGCAGCAACATACCTAATTGTCATTACTGCTCTAGCAATAAAATGATTTGTATGTCAATACATCTTTATATTACCTTCTTTGTTTTAATGATTTTTTTACAAACACCCATTGCTAGTATACACAACCCTCAACATGATATTAGCTCACTCCATTTTTCCATTACTAATGCAACCATGATAAATACCTCACATTTTTCATACTTTTTGCAACTACTTCTTAATGTCCCAACTTGGCACATCCCATGCTGACCATTTCTCTTAGCAAATCATATTAGCTTTTAGAAACCACATTGTTTGCTTTTGTTTTAAGTATGCATCTCTACTAGGAGTTCAGAAATTAGATTTTCAGAACGTTAAATATACTTGTTTCAGGTGCATAGGGAAGTTTCATATAAGGACAAGTATGCTCTTGCAGAATACACAAACTTTGTTTTCCTGATGACTACAGTCTTATATTAATAACTTGTTAATAGCTTGTTTCTTATTACAACTCAATACTATGTCATTATGTTGCCACTAATATACACCATGAACAGTTATATTGTTTGTTGTTTCTTTGTCAATAATATTTTTATTTGTCGTTTCCATCAATAATGGTGACTTTACTGGTAACCATTTTAAAAAGCGTGGAAAGTGGATGGTTACATATTCTTCTTGTAGGAAGCTTTCTCCCCATAACACAATAAGTTCACACAAATGTGGATTTGTAAACTTCCAGATATAATTTTATACATTTGTGTCAGAATCCCAACTATTTTTGTGAAACTACTTTCTGATTGTAAATTGTAAATGTTTTAACCTGAAGCATCATTGTTTTGTCTTCAGACAACAGTAAAATAAGTAAATGGCTTTCTACTTTTCAGCAGCAAGGTTAAACTTAGCAGGAATGGAGTTATGCCTTTCTTCCCCAAAAATCTTTGATTGCACCCAGTGCATTCAACACCTACCAAACATGATCGAGGAAATGCCAACTTCATCCCATCTCACTGAGCTAATAAATTATATATCTATGCCTGTCTTTTCCAGCATCCAAATGAGTTAAAACTTTTGAAAATAGAAAATCCTCCACTCTGCCAACCTTATTGCATGCAAAGGCTACTTCTCCAAAAAGTGGGGTCAATGACCTATAGGCTTCAGAAAAAAGTAATGTAAGTAGACAATACGCCTTTATTCAACATGCTATACTACCCATCATGCCTTTCCCACTTCCTCTATTTCTAGTCTGATGACTGTATCAGGCATTCCTATTACTCTTTTAATCATAGTGCTCTCTAGAGATATGTTTCCAGGCTAATACATGATAATTTCAGCTATCTTTTTTTTTTCAAACACTTTTATTGAATTATCACTTGTGACATAGGCAAATTTACATTCATACAAAAGTAATCAAACTATATTAACAAACATTATAATTCACATATATTGCTATATATCATATAACCTAAGCAGCATAACATACATTATTCAATTCCTGCCTTTTGTTTTAAACAAGAAGCATCTTGAGTAAGCCACCACTTACTACATAGGCAATACTACATTTATATAAATGAAAACAAACCACACCAACACAATCCTAGTTGCAAGCATTTTCTATCACAAGCCACACGTATGCACTCCCAATTGCAAACATTATGAATCACTTATAATCTACCCAATCTTTCTCAGTCAAACATTAAATAGATCATTTAAATCTTGCCACCTTTTAAACCTCATTACTCCCTTGTACGTATTGTTCCCACACTTCCCATTTTTTTCCTTTGTAGTTTGCTCCTACCCTTTTCTAAAGATCTTAGTTCCAGTTGATTTATCTCTGTTACTATATTTACTACTTCCAATATAGTTGGTTCAGATTCTGATTTCCATTTTCTAGTAATTGCTTTTTTGGCAGTCACCATTATTAGACACAGCAAGGCCTTACCATGTCTAGGCAATTCCAATTCTGTGTCATAGCTCAGAAAAATCATCTCCCTCATCAGACTAATTTGCCCATCCAGCATCTCTGACAGTGCATCCCATGGGGAATCCTTAAAGTGTGCCAACTCACCTTATTTCCAGAAAATATGTTCTCAATAAGCTCTTTCTTCCCCTTCACACTTCCAACATTTGCTGTCTGCCTAAGGTAAAATTCTCTGGAGTCTACTTGGGGTATAAAAATATTGATGTAAACATTTCCAGGCAAAAATCCTAAATCTTCTAGATTTTGTTGCATATTTGGGAGACATACATATATCTTCTCATTGTTTCTTTGTGAATAGCTTATCTAATCTCTCTTCTCAATCCTTTCTAACCTCCTCTGATTGATTCTTATAATTATCAGGCAATATTATATATGCTTTACTAATTATTCCTTTTTAATGGCAGCTTGTGTTCTAGATTCTATTAAAAACTCTACCAGTGCTGGTCTTTCATTTAGGAGCCCCCTATTTTCTGTCTGTTTGTCTATACTCTGATATCAGTCCCTGATAAGGAAGGCAATCTCTAACCTACAGTCCAAATAAATTATTGGCGTCTTTATTTCTTTTAGCTCTAACCTACCTTATCATAATAACTTATTTCATATCAGTGATACATTTTGATACATGTTTAATTCCATCCCTGATTTCTAATCTCTACTTCTGCCCTTGCTTTGCTTTTGCCTTCAAGTCCCTAGCTACATCTCCTTCCCCATCCTTTGGTATTATACATCTGTTGACTCATGCCACCTATTGTAAATACATGAAACATGACTGCAGCGTAATTGTTTAATTATTCATTTTCTTACTGATTATCACCTTACATATAATTGTATAACCTACTTCATATAATGCTTTGGTGCTTGGTTTGACTCTTGGCTGAGCCTGGAAATGTTCCACTTACATCACTTTTCTACCTAGTCAACAAATACATAATTAGAAAAGTCTAAAATAAAATCTTGTAAAGTTATACTTGCTGATATCATATGACAGATTTTAAACCAGTTTATGCTTAGGGCAAGAAACACTGCTGTGCATAGAATCCTTCCCTAACTGAATATAAAAAAGCCTGTCTTTTGGAGTAGTGGTCAAATGGGATACAAATGTATTTTAAAGGCAGTTTTCATTGTGTTACCTTTACAGTACTAAACCTGGTATTACTGAGAAATAATGAACAAAAACATTTTTGTGTTGATATTTCTGTGTATGTACATCTGACTTTATACTGGTTCACTAAACGGGTCTACACTGTTTTGTTGAATCTCATTTTACTGAAATTCATTTTACCCCGACCACTTCTCTGAAAAATGAAATTACTGAAAACTCATTTCACCAAATCTCATTTTACTGAAGTGAAGTACTGGCACTGTGTAGAGTAGTGTAAAGCAAGTAAAAGGTATATGCCCTTTTACCCACTGTAGTGCGATCCTGGAGTTATTTTATATATATAGTTAGGGGTGTGTGAAGGGCGTAGCCCCTACTTAGTTTGAGTACATATTGTCTTCTGGAAAGTTATTCATTGGTGTTGTAACAATGCATATCTATTACTTAAAATGTATTGTTTTGAAGTTTTTGGTAAAACAGAATATAAAACAAACAAGGTGGGGGGCTACACCCACTACGCCACCCAATGTGGGTGGTTGTGCCCCCACACCCCCCCTTCTATATATACTAATTCCAAGATCACACTACAGTGGGGAAAAGGGCATATACCTTTTACTTGCCTTACAGTACGCTACACAGTGCCATATATGCTAAGTTCAGTTCAGTGAAATGAGTTTTCAGTAGTTTGTGTTTTCAGCGATGTGGTTGGGGTGAAATGAAATTTGGTGAAATGAGATTCAACTAAGCAAAATAGACTCATATAAATACACACTCCCCCGGATTCACTAATCCTCCGTCTTACTCGGAGGCTGCAGTTGAATGGTTTGAAGTCAACGTGCCATGAATATTCATGAGGGCACACTGACTCAATCGTAACTCTTACACGGACTGAGTAGGAAAGCAGGGGGGCATGTCCGACTGCCGAGCAGTCTAAACGTGCACGCCTCTGCAAGGTTTTAAAAAGCATAATGTCAACACACAAGAGCGAGTTTGCTCAAATGTACTTGCACCCATCACCACACTCCCTGACACTGTAAACCCCCATCACACTTATATAAAGTAAATAATTATATATATATTTTTAAAATCCACGATATAGATGGCCAGTATTTGCACGTGTGTGCGCGGGTGTGCCCATTGCTTAGCTAGAGTTAGCAATTCTGACATGGAAGAGCATAAGAAAGAATGTTTATGCAAATCACACCAAATTGCAATAGCGTTATGGAAGAGCGTATGCGCAAAGAGAAAGCATTCACGGTTCGAGTCCCACCACTCCCCTTCTTATTTATGTTTTAAATAAGTATTTGAAATAATACCAGACATATATGATTAAAATTTTATTAAAAGCAGTGACATGACCAATGTATCAGTGAACAAACTAAATATTTTTAAAGGACCCAGATATATAATAGCCTGCTGTTAAGCAATGCTTTATACAGCTAAACACAGGTGCCCATAGGTTAATAGCACTTTACCCAGCTAAACAGAGGTGCCCATAGTCTAATAGCACTTTACCCAGCTAAACAGAGTTTTCCATAGTTTAATAGCACTTCACACAGCTAAACAGAGTTGCCCATAGTGTAATAGTGCTTTACACAGTGCAATAGAGTTGCCCAACGTGTAAAAGCGCTTTAGCCAGCGCAATGTGTTTGCGCGGACGTGTGCGCCGCCCCAAATAGGGCACTGTAGGGCACAGGGGAGCAACATAGAGCTAAGTTGCTTAAACGCAGCCACACCCCCTAGCCTGTCTAGACAGTATTAAAATAAAAGAATGACAAGGTTCGAACCCAGGACCCTTTGCAGCATAATCAAAGTACAGAACCACTAAGCCATGACAACATAGGGAAAGCAGCCATAATTAACATTCATAAACTTAGGAATGGTAGTTTAACCATTACTAAGCAGGTCTGCAGTCAGCATAGAATTTTACAAAATGGCCAATCACAAAAAAAGTGTGGGAAATGTGGCATTTTTAAGCCCCACAGGTGGGAATACACGCCATAACTGATTGTAGCTCACATCTGCGGTCAGAATGTCTGGTGTTGGAGAGGGAACGCGCTTCTGAGCACAGAGATGGGGCATCGCGGAGTCCAAATACATGGTATGGCTCCTAGTCCACCGTCACGAGGCAAGACTCCTGCAGGGCCAGTTCCAAGGGACGGAGTACAAGGCAGAGGCTTGGCACTGGTTAGCTCGTGACCTCACCATTGCCACAGGCATTCCTTGGACTGGTGAGCAGATCTGTCACCACCATGCAGACCTGAAGAGACGAAAGGAGGACCGCCTGAACCAGTGGATACAGGAGGCCAGTGGGATGCGGGATGCCCCAGTACTGAGTATGTAGCCATGGAATACAGTATGTAAGAATTTAAAATGGAGTATGTATAATGGATAGGAATGTCTCAATATCCTTTCATTTACTTTACAGCTGCAGGTGACTGTGTCACGAATCAGCAAGCCTATGCTGATAGGCTGCTAAGGCTGCGCCACCAGGCAGGTTAGTGATTATTCTGCATGTATTGTCATATAAAATATGGGAGAGAGCATGAAAGAAAGTGTTGTAGTCCAATAACACAGCCATAAAATGGACTGAATAAGTCCTCTGCATGTACTGTCAGATAAAAACATTAGAGAGACAGAAAAAGAGTGTAGTAACCCATTAAGAAAGGTAACAAATGTCTGGAATAATATCTCTGCAGGTACTGTCATATAAAAGAATATGTGAGTGAGCCTGAAAAAAGAGTGTGCTAACCTATTAATAAAGGTATAATATGTCGTGAACATGTCTGCCATATATACTGTTAAAACAAATAAAGGAGTGAGCCTGTGGAAAAGTGTGTAATGTCATTAATAAATGTCTAAAACCCAGAGTGTGTCTGTTTCACTTAGTATGAAATGTTGTTGTACCCTTGCCTTACACAAATAGTAATGTGTTAGAAAGTTCTGGCAACCCAGAGTTCTGCAGTCCCATCTAAAGTGGGTGATGGAAGTGCTAGTAGCTGTGAAGTAACTATACAGTCCTCAACAGTCAGTTATTGGCTGGCATGCATAAGTAAATCTGGCACATGAGTAGCATGCTAATATGTTCCCCAGAAATGTAAGTGTGCTTCAATAAATGCAGGGTTCTGTACAATTTGAAGTGAAAATGTCATGTGAAAACATCCAGATGTGTAGATAAAGAAATATAAATGCAACCATGAAATATGTAGCAGTAACATCTGCATCCTGGACAGTTAGTATGTGAGATATAGGTCAAGTATAGATTGAACTAGCCAAACCCACTACACAACCTAATGCATGGTGGCAAGTGTAATAATACATGTAGGGAATATACACCTGCAGTCACTAGGAATGTAGTGTAGAATAAAAGTGTTTATACAATGTTAACGGTGGTTTTTTTCTACACCCTACTGTTTGTGCATAAACCATGCAATTCCACACCTCAATGGGTATGTGTAACCTGAAATATTTGTTGGGATATATGTCCAATTGTTCTATAAATATTTGCAGCCATGTTGATGCATGTGCCCTGTTCAAACACCACGTTCATGGTGGCCTGTTGCTACAAATCATCCCTGCATGCAGTTGGAATAACTATTGTTGTTCAATATATGCATGTGTTATGTTTGCTGTTCAACTGTTGGAACTGTGGTGTGTTGGGTTAATGGGAATATTACTGCATGCTGTTACAACTAATCTGGAATGCTGTTGTTTATGTTGTAATGAAACACACCTAATCGCAGAACGTATGGAAAGGCCGGTCCAAGCAGACCCACCTGTCCCTCCTCAGTTGGAGAGTGCACCTGGCACCATCTGGTGCCCAGCCCAGACTCCCCTCCTCCATTGGTCCTGTGCCACTTTTGGGTGGAAGCGCTGCAGGGGATGGGGCTCATCTCCCCTGTGCAAGCGTGGGCGGAGAAGGGCCACCTGTCACCCTTAGAAGGGTCCGGTTTGTGGTGCGTAGGGAGATCCAGCGTTCAGTTGCTGATTACCTATGCCAGCTTGAGGCGAGAGTGACGTGTCTCACGAGTGAGCCTGTCTGTCCTACTCAGCCACCAGCACAGCCACCCCCAGGGCTGTGAAGGTGCAGTGGTGACTGCCCATGGGTGGGGATCTCAGTTCCACTGTTACCATCTGTGGGCTCATGGGCTTGCGATTTCCAAACAACCTTCCCCGTCAATTGTGTTCACCCACCCCATGTGTCAAATTCTGCCCCGTATGCGTCTTGTTTATCTTGTCTGTTTACCTCCCCAACCTACCTCCCCAAATATACCTACTTCCCCTACCTCACTTACCACTCTCACCTGAAAATAAAATAAAAAAAAAAAAGGGCAATCTGTACCCGAAAAAAATTACGCCCCATACATAGTTTCCCATTTTGCACACATGTCCATAGGACATGTACACCGATAATTCTAATTGGCAGTGCAACAAACTATGTTGTCCTCACCCCTCTCTCAGGGGTGGAAGGTCACAAATCTCACTCCAAATTTTCAACATATGCACAGCTGTTGCTGTTAAAGAAATGGGCAGCTATGGACCTGGCAGTTGATGGAGGGGAAGCCCTTGCACCGGCTGGTGCTTTGATGCATATGTGCGTGCAGTCTATTGCACCCACTACCTCAGGGTATTCTGCTATTTGTTGGAAGAGATGCATATTGCTGGCCAATACTTCATGGGAATTGGGGAAATATACATGATCACCGACATGTGCTGACATGGCATCCAGGAACTGGTGTAGTACCCTGGATGTTGATGCCTGTGATATCCCCATCATATCACCAGTTGGTCTCTGGAAGGTACCTGTTGCTAGTATTCTTAGGCCAACACATACCTTTGTTTCCACTGGGATGGGTTCCCCTCTGTTGGTTCTGTGTGTGAGGCGTGGCCTGCACAGCTCAACAATTTGCTGCAGGAGGTTTCTGTCCACTCTATGGCGCTCCACTATCTCCAGCTCATGTAGCCCCTGGTAGGTTACCCTGGGCCTGTACACTCTTCTCCGTCTCTTCACTGTGGGTTGTCCAGCAGCATTTCCATTGTCACCACCCTCAGCATGTTGCATATGTCGCCTTATAACAGCAATGGCAGCCCCTAACATTTCTTTGTCTCAGTAAAGCTTTTTCGGTTTTCACTTCTATTAGCTTACTGCAGTGTCTGTTGTGAGAAACATAATGGACTGTTGTTGGCAGTGTTTTAAGTGCTAGGCTGGGCTAGGCTAGTGTACTGCCTGTATAATTGCCTGATTTTGATTGTTTTCACCTGCTAGCTCTGCTAGTACTCCCTGGTAGCTTCCTACTATTTGTTGTGCTTCCTTTTTCCTTTCTGTTTCCTCAGGGGGGGAGCGCCATGCACACAAGTGCAAACACGTGCACAGCAGCTAACATGCAAGCACACATGCTTACACGGACGAAAAAAATGCTTATTCAGGGTAAAACGCGTGCACACCAGTGCAAATGCACTTTCAACTCTTTAAACAGCCTTACACATGCTTACTCCAGCCTACACGCATGCACTCTGTCTTACTCGGGTTTACAGGTGCGCACACGCGTGCATGCACGCTCAGCAAGAAACTTTGGTGTTATCCACGGCATGCACCTTCCATTTCTTGCCTTTCCCTAGCCTACCTGTTGACACACCTCTTTCCATGATGTGTAAATGACAGTGGACACATGCCACTCTGCTCCAATGAGCTTCACTTTTTTCATACATACCCCCCACGTGATGTCACCTATCTTCTACTCTGTTACTCCCCATATCCTACTCCTACACTCAACTGACTGTGCTCATTTGCTATGCAAACTAGTGATTCACTATCCTAACACTCAGTTACATAGGATTGCCTACTAATGCTTGGTTACATGTCTTACACTAAGCTTCCCCCCTTAGCAACCTCTTATCGGTGGCCATGTTGTCTTCAGCCTGTCATTCCCTTGCATTGTATATTACCACTTTCAATAAAATCCACATTTGTGGGTTTTAATTTGTAGTATTCTGGGTTTTAGAGCGCAGCCCATTTGCGTGGTGCTGCGCTACGCTTATACATCGGAAATCACCGAAAAAAAAAATATTATTTTTATTTTAATTTTGCATCAGGGAACTTTTCCAATGGCTGTATATTTGGCCATTGGCATGCTTTCTGCACTGGATGCAACATTTATTTGGAGCTGTCATGGTTCTGTTTTGCTATTTGCAGAATGGTACTCAGTTGTCAACTGAGTACATTTCTGCAAATAACACTTCTCTTACTCGGACAGGTTCGGGTTTCTTGAATTGCAAATCTACCTCATTTGCATGCCTTTCACCTGCAATTGAGATGATTTGCATGTCCCAGCCCTGTCCGTGTAAGAGCCGTTTTAGGAGCTCTCTTACACACCATTACAGGCTGTTTCTGGATCTCTCATCGGACATGATGGCTGCATGGGGTCTTACTCTACTCTTAGACTCCGTGCAAGCCATCGTGAATCCGGCCCACTGTGTCCTACACATTTCAGCATTGTTGTGGGCAGATCTTGCCTCTTGAACCTGTTTGTATTCTTTAAATGGCTAACAGGTCCATCAACATAGGGACGGCTGTCCACACAGCCTACCTGAGCCTTGCAAAACCCTTTAACACAATAACCCACTGGGCCATTATGCATAGGCTCACCAGCGTCGATATGGACACATATCTCACATGATGGATTGATACCTGGAACAGGGATAGCAGCCACATGGTCAGAATTGCAGGTGCCATGTCTGGCTATAGACCAGTTACACATGGCATCCCACACGGCTCAGTCCTGGGACCTCTCTTGTTCAGTATATATTTGTCTGACGTACAAGCTACCACAGGGGGAATATGGCTGAACATGTTTGCACTTGACTGCAAACTGGGTGCCATGATCAACTCTCCAGCTGCCACATGCATACTCAAACAGGGTCTCACAGAGATGGATGACTGGTGCCTGAGCCATGGCCTACAGCTAAATGCCATTAGTTGCATAGTCATCCCCTTTGGGAATAACAGCATGCCCACACATTACCACATAGGTAGTACTCCATTACATACGGTAGGAGTTGTTAGGGGTTTGGGGACATGACTTGTTCGTACTATCACATTTGACATTCACGTTGCCAAAGTGGTTGGACACACCATCTATGTGGGCCACCTTATTCCATATGGTTTCACATCTAGATCGAGTGAGGTCATTGTGCCCCTATACTCATCACATCCATGCTTGGTTATAATGCCACATTTGCGGTTTACCTTACCCGACACCTGCAGCAACTGTACTGGCCACGGAAGTTGCTCACCAAGCAGATCTAGGGACTCACACAGATGCCCTGCACAGTTCAGATGCAGTAACTCCAGCTCTACTCAGTCGCTTACCACCTACTCAGATATGATGTGTGCCTGTTGTTTACAGATATACCCAACCCAGAATTATTGGACATGCTCCACCTCAGGATATCCGACTCCCTTGGAGCTACACACTCCAGGGATGTATACCTCAGCACAGATGTTAATAGGACATTGTGGAGAGACAGATTCTTATCCCAGAGGCTCCACTTACTCCAGAATGTAATCCCAGTTTCACATAGGCGGAGCCACCCACTGACCACCTACAGGAAACATCTTGACGACTGTGTGGGTGATCGTATGTTTACCCCTGGGATATCTTCTGTGTCCCTGCTAGACAGAGGCACACTAGCCTAAACATACATGGGCTATCTTGTGTGACCTACTATTCACACACACAGTGTAGTAATCTGAAAGGGTTGCGAATGCCAAACACACTCTGGCTATGCTTGTACATGCCCTAGGGCAGATAGCCTAGTATCGACCTCTGAACCTATGTTAATGTTCAAGATGCACAATGTTTATTGCTGATACTGTTTGCAGGTCTTTATCATCTTTGCTTTACCAGTTTCTATGAACATCTTCGGTTTCTGCAGAACATATTTGATTATGACAGGGTTCCACTATATTATAGATGTGTTTGTTGTCATATAACTGTGTGCACAGGGTGGATTGCTGTATAGTGACAGTTTCCTGGGTTAATACATGCAACTGCCAGATATGCGTGGCCCACTGCTGTACTCAGACATGGCCTAAGTGTGTGAGCATGCCCAGTTCTGACATTCCATGTTTTGTTGCCTGACATTTGTCTCATTTATTCAAGTGTGTGAGCATGCCCAGTGTGACCTTTCAGTATGTTGCTATCTGAGGTCCACTACATTTGTTGATGTGTGTGAACATGACCGATATTTACATTTATACTGTGTGTGTTGGAAGTCAGGTTCTGTTCTCACTGCAGGACTCACCTTTGTGTCATAACTCAACAAGGATTATGCTGTGCCTGCAGGGTTTCCATGAAATACTTTGCATAGACTTATCAACATTCCTTCATACAGGCTGACCACCACAATAGTGTCATGGTTTAGTGGTTCAGTACTTTGGCTATAGTGCACAGTATCCTGGGTTCGAGCCCCATCACTGCTTTATATTTTCATACTGAGCAGACCAGACTGCTTAAGGGCCAGTTAAGCAAATATGAGCATGTTGGCTTTTGTTCAACTATGCCCTACTTAGACCAGGCTTGTCCAACATTGCTCAATATTCACCAACATTGCTGGACATTGCCCAATATTACTGAACATTGACCACAGTTGTGCTAGTTGGTGTGTGTGATTTTGTTTGCATATACTACATGGTGGTAAATGCTGTTTAGCACTGCTTTATATTGGTTAACACATGGCAATCATGCCTTAGGTGGTGCTGCAGGGCTGCCTATGTCAGATGCACATACTACACTCCCTGTACATGTTTGAAAGCAGGTAGTGTCAACTTAGGCATCCCTTTTACTACATGTGTGAGTCAGAGAGAGATATCATTTCCAGAGTTCCTACTCAGCCAGTGTATGTGCTATGCGTTGCCTCTTTGCCAAGGGCAAAGCATACTGGGCATGCCTCCTTCTGCCTACTGGGGCAGGCTCAGGTTGTTCCTCCTATGAGTCACGCTCTGCCTGTGATGGTCTTGGCAATGGTGGGGGGCTGTTTGGCCCAGGCCTATGCTGGTCCTGCTGCAGCTGTTTTCACAGGATCATATTATGTAGCATAGCACATACCATGACAATTTGGGTACATGTAGTTGGTGAGTACTGCAAGGCTCCACCAGATGTGTCCAGGCACCGGAACCATGACTTTAGCAGCCCAAACACATGCTCTATTACATTATTTGTTTGTGCGTGTGCCTCATTATGGCGTTCCTGTTCAGGTGTGTGTGTGTTTCTGATGGGTGTCATCAGCCACGGCTCCAGTGTATAGCCAGCATCCCCCACTAGGTGACCATGTGGGATGTCCCCATTGGCAAATGTCTGGTACAGCTGTGTCAGATGCCAGATATGGGAATCATGGTAGCTTCCAGGGCAGCCTGCACACACATTCAGTATTATGCCCTGGGCATCACACACAACCTGGCAGTTGATGGAGGGGAAGCCCTTGTGGTTGAAGTAGACCCTACTCCGCTTGCCGGCTGGTGCTTTGATGCATATGTGCGTGTAGTCTATTGCACCCACTACCTCAGGGTATTCCGCTATTTGCTGGAAGAGATGCATATTGCTGGCCAATACCTCATGGGAATTGGAGAAATATACATGATCACCGACATGTGTTGATATGGCATCCAGGAACTGGTGTAGTACCCTGGATGCTGATGCCTGTGATATCCCCATCATATCACCAGTTGGTCTCTGGAAGGTACCTGTTGCTAATATTCTTAGACCAACACATACCTTGATTTCCACTGGGATGGGTTCCCCTCTGTTGGTTCTGTGTGTGAGGCATGGCCTGCACAGCTCAACAATTTGCTGCAGGAGGTCTCTGTCCACTTTATAGCGCTCCACTATCTCCAGCTCATGTAGCCCCTGGTAGGTTACCCTGGGCCTGTACACTCTCCTCCGTCTCCTCACTGTGGGTTGTCCAGCAGCATTTTCATTGTCACCACCCTCAGTATGTTGCATATGTCGCCTTATAACAGCAATGGCAGCCCCTAACATTTCTTTGTCTCAGTAAAGCTTTTTTCAGTTTTCACTTCTATTAACTTACTGCAGTGTCTGTTGTGAGAAACATAATGGACTGTTGTTTGCAGAGTTTTAAGTGCTAGGCTAGGCTGGGCTAGTGTACTGCCTGTGTAATTGCCTGATTCTGATTGTTTTCACCTGCTAGCTCTGTTACTACTCCCTGGTAGCTTCCTACTATTTGTTGTGCTTCCTTTTTCCTTTCTGTTTCCTCTGTGGGGGGGGTGCCTCGCACACAAGCACAAACACACCCACAGCAGCTAACACGTGCACACATGCTTACATGGACTAAGACTTGCTTATTCGGGTTAAAATGCATGCACACCAGAGCAAACGTGCTTACAACTCATTAAACAGCCTTACACATGCTTACTCCGGCTTAAACGCGCTCACTCACGCTTACATGTGCGCACTCTGTTTTACTCGGGTTTGCACGTGCGCATACCCGCTCAGCAAGAAACTTTGGTGTTAACCACGGCATACACCTTCCATTTCTTGCCTTTCCCTAACCTACCTGTTGACACACCTCTTTCCATGATGTGTGAATGACAGCTGACACATGCCACTCTGCTCCAATGAGCTGCACTTCTTCATACATACCCCCCCATGCTGTCACCTATCTTCTATTCTGTTACTCCCCATATCCTACTCCTACACTCCACTGAATGTGCTCATTTGCTATGTAAACTTGCGATTCACTATTGTAATGCTTATTTACATAGGATTGCCTACTAATGCTTGGTTACATGTCTTAGACTGAGCTTCCGCCCTTAGCAACCTCTACACGGTGGCCATGTTGTCTTCAGCCTGCCATTCCCTTGCATTGTACATTAACAATTTCAATAAAATCCACATTTGTGGATTTTAATTTTTAGTATTCTGGGTTTTAGAGCGCAGCCCATTTGCGCAGTGCTGCGCTATGCTTAAACATCGGAAATCGGCGAAAAAAAATAAAATATTATTATTTTCATATTGCATCAGGAAACATTTCACATGGCCGTATATTTGGCCATTGGTATGCTTCCTGCACTGGATGCAACCTATATTTGGAGCTGTCATGGCTCCGTTTTGCTATTTGCAGAACGGTACTCAGTTGTCAACTGAGTACATTTCTGCAAATAACACTGCTCTTACTCGGACAGGTTTGGGTTTCCTGAATCACAAATCTACCTCATTTGCATGCCTTCCACCTGCAATTGAGGTAATTTGCATATCCCAGCCCTGTCCGTGTAAGAACCATTTTAGGAGCTCTCTTACACGCCCCTTCAGGCTGTTCCTGGATCGCTCGTTGGACATGATGGCTGCATGGAGTCTTACTCTGCTCTACGACACTGTGCAAGCCTTTGTGAATCCGGCCCACCATGATTAATTGAGTTAGAAGTGTCCAGAATTCAATCAGATGAAAAATATTAAATGTAAGTGTTTTTCATAGAGAAGCAAGCTACCTGTACCCACAAAGTCATATATACCACCTCCATGGTCTCACCAACATAAATAAAACTGAAATCTGTGCAAACAAAAAAATCATTGCAGTTGCAATCTTAAAAAGTACATCAGCAGTGATTTCCAATAGGAAACAGTGATCAGGGAATTCAATTAAAACCCCATCCAGTATGCATTCAACAAGGTTTAAAAAACTGTATAACAACACACAGAGACAAACATATGCACACACATACACACACACACACACACACACACACTTACACACCCCTTCAGGTTGTTCCTGGATCGCTCGTTGGACATGATGGCTGCATGGAGTCTTACTCTGCTCTACGACACTGTGCAAGCCTTTGTGAATCCGGCCCACCATGATTAATTGAGTTAGAAGTATCCAGAATTCAATCAGATGAAAAATATTAAATGTAAGTGTTTTTCATAGAGAAGCAAGCTACCTGTACCCACAATGTCATATATACCACCTCCATGGTCTCACCAACATAAATAAAACTGAAATCTGTGCAAACAAATAAATCATTGCAGTTGCAATCTTAGAAAGTACATCAGCAGTGATTTCCAATAGGAAACAGTGATCAGGGAATTCAATTAAAACCCCATCCAGTATGCATTCAACAAGGTTTAAAAAACTGTATAACAACACACAGAGACAAACATATGCACACACATACACACACACACACACACACACACACACACACACACACACACACACACACACACGCACACGCATCCACACACACACACACGTGCACACACACACACACACACACACACACACACACACACACACACACACACACACACACACACACACACACACATGCACTATGCACATATAGTGTATCCTGGTAGTGCTAAATGCAAGGTTTTGTTTAACTTTCACTCTGTGCAACTTGGCAAGCAGTGGAAATGAAAAAAAATGGGAAATTCAAAGTTTTTTCTTTAGTTAAATTTGTTTTTTATTAAATCATGCAATGTGTAGTAGAAACAGAAAACAAACTAAAAAATATGACTTGTCCGTGTCAATAACTTGTATGCCGATGCTAATTGACTAAAATAAAAATATTATTTTTTCACAGTAGGTACAAGCTTGCCATTCCTTAGGATTCAGAAAAATGATCACCACACACATACACACAAACACACACGCACACACACGCAGACACACACACACTTATTCCCAAGTATTCCCTTACTCACATCCATCATGTCTGTCAGCTGTCTAAATTTTCACAGAATGTCCAGACTTTTTACTCATATTTTTGTTCTATGCCTGATAAAATTTGAGTTTTTCTGGCAAATCAGTAAGGATTGAATTGACTAAATAATGACATACATTTGAGTTTCAGACTTTATATAATTCAGATCCTGCATAGAGCCTGCATGGTAAAACAAAACCTTTTTTTTTCTAACAACTTGCTAAGTTTATAAGAGCAATATTTAAAAATTGTCCATATTTTTGGGCCTTTATAACCCTATTATTTTTTTTTTGTTTTGCCCATATTACTTGTGCTAAGAGGCTGAAAGATATGACATCCACTCATGAAAAAACAAACCCCCACAGTCAATCACAGTCACAGAAACACTAACACATTTTCACTCATAGGCATGTTACAATGCACACACAATAATTAGTTATTCTAGTGCATCCTCTTTCTGCAGAAAAGAAAATCATGGGGTGTATTTGATTCCTCCTCCATTTGTCAATACACAACTTTAAAGGCAACACAGTTTCTGGGGTACCCTGCTTTTCTTCTGTTCAAATGTATTACAAATACACCCGAAAATATTCTCAGCTACTCCAAAAATGTGTGAAAGTGCAAGCATCTGCTAGTGGCAGGGACCTAAAGATATGATAACAGTATCCCTGATGGTGTAGCTCCCCCTGCTTGGCCTACTTGGCAGTAATGGTCTAAAGTACAAGAAAATCAAATTTCCACGGGTATAGCTGCAGTTCCTTCATCCAGACACTAGTTGTAGCTATACAATATTCTCAATAACTGCAGAATGCCCAAGTGTAATTACTTCAGCAGCAGTAACACTGTCCTCAGTGTCTTGCAATTTAGGAATTGCTTAAGTTGCTTCCTAGACAAATGGATTCTGAGAGTTGATTTTGTCTGTTTCACAAATGAGGTTTGGTAACAAACCAAGTTGTCCTGGGACATCTTCAGAAGGGGTTAGGCTGATATATTAATGGGAGTTAATTGGGTGGGGGAGGTGAAAGGGTTAAATGGAGGGAGGGATGATTGGGAGGAAATGAGATAAGGATGATGAGGGGCTTAAGGGGTTTAGATAAATGTAGCTGGGTAAGTAATCATATTTTGGCTTGAACTTGCTACTGCAAGTCTATGCCCTGATGACCTGTAGGTACTGCTGCATGCAGGTAGGCCTTGGGTAATACTAGAGGGTATGATGGTCATTGTTGGGTGCAGGGGCACTAGTACATGGTGACAGGAGTTTTTTTTTTTTTACTGGTGGTTTCTGGATTTGGTGGTTGCCAGTGAGAATTGGAGTTTGGGGTCAGGGTTTGTTTTGGGATGTAAGTGGATTGAGGGTGGTGGCGTGGAGTTAGATTTCCTGTAGTTTTGGAGAATGCACGGTGGCAAAATTAGGCTTTGTGGTTACAAAGAAAGAAAAACTTTATTGCATTCATTGATAAAGGCTGAATAGCCGAAACCGGTCTGGATTTGAAGGAATTATAAATAAATAATCATTATTTCTTCATTACTGCGTGTTCACTATCGTTTTTTGCTGGTCGTTGGTGGTTTACATTGTTGGCTTGACCCTGCATGCCATCCTTGCCGGGCGCATGATTGCTTGTGGTTACATGTGTCAGAGTGTTTTAAATTAGCCCATAAAGTGAAGTTTTGGTGCCCTCGCTCATTATTTTAGCTTTGTTCAAATTTTGGATTGAGAGGATGAGAGCTAGGGTCCATCGGGTTAATGTCGGTGCTTTTTGTGAGGGCAGCCCTGCATACTTCCCAGTTAAACACAGTTGGGCCACTTTGCTAGTTAAGATAAGCCAAATATTGAAGGGATGGGGATGCAACTGTGGAGGTATTTTAGATTCAGCAACGGCAATGTATTTATGTTAAACAAAAACACTGCTTTGATGAGATTTGTTGCGTCACCTTTACTAATGTGTTACCTCAGTCAACAATAACTGATCTTGTGTAAACAACAAACTATATTTCTTCAGAAGTGCCAGATGCAATAAACACATGCGTGCACGTACACTCACACACACACACACACACACACACACACACACACACACACACACACACACACACACACACACTAAAAACAACCATTTAATAGACTCATTGCCTAGCATGCCTCACATTTTACACTGCACAAAGGGAATGATTGATTTTTACTCAGAGATATGTGCAAAGCAAGGACAATTTGCGCATTCTGGCCATTTCAAGGTTTGGATGTCATCTCACAGGCTTTGCTGTGCATAGTAGTGATGGCTCGTTGTTGGGCCTGGTTGTTGTGGAGGGGGAGAATGCACTTGGGAGGCTGACCAGAGAGCCATATTCATTGCCATGGACATCTGTTTCACACCAAGCAGGGGCTGTGGAGTTGGTCGGTCAGTGTGATGCTGTGCTGTAGTGCTTGCTGGCCTTGGGATCTCTCTGTCTCTGTGGTGGTGGCCTGTAAAATGTGTACATCATGGAATAGTCCATCCTTGAAGTGATATAATTTGTGTAAAATTCAGGGTACATTGTCCACTGACTTTGATTGTGGATTTGCAGGTTTACAAGGGAGCTGCTAAGCTTAGTTCGGATCTGGGGGACGAGTGGTGCAGTATGCAGGTAGTTTGGGAGGAAAAAGAAGGGGAAGCCATGGAGTTTTCACCATTTGTTCTACATTATGTTTGGCCTGTGTGCCTCATTTGTAGATGGAAGGTTAAGAGCAAGGCAGATGGTTTTTACAATATAAGTTAGCTTGGCTTATACAGCGCACTAAGTGATGTGCTTTGGAATTGCAAGGTTGGTTGTGGATATTGATAGGTCCCTTCAGGTGTGGGGTTTAGTTGTAACATATTTGACTGATAGCTAATTTATAGTGGGCGTTTGATAGGTTCAGTGGGAGCATAGCTTAAATTATGGCTGCTTTGTCATAAAGGTGTGTGGTGGTGGTACACTCCTTCCTGGGTTGGCAAGATAGGTTGTTTTGAAGATGTATTGAAATGTGCATTATGTATTTTAGATGATTTACATGTCTTTTCTTTCTTGCAGATGGAAGCAGTGGTGAGCAAGGAGGTCGCACATGGGTAGCACAAGTGTGCAACAGTTTCTGACTGAAATGGGGGCTTTGGAATGCTGCTGCTATAATTTGGAATAGGTGGGTATCAGGTAGAGCCTTCTCTTTACATATTAGAGGATTTACTTTTGACCTTTTCTTTGTAGACGGTGATGTGCCGAGTACCAGCTGTGGTGATACACAGGGAATTCACAGGTGATGGAAGCAGTGTCAATTGAGGAGGTTACACAAGGGGAGCGCAAGGTGGTAACAGTTACTGACTGAAATGGAGATTTTGGAATGCTACTGCTGTAATTTTGAATAGGTGGGTATAAGGTGCAGCCTTTTCCTTTACATTTTAGAGGATTTACTTTCCCTTTTCTTTGTAGATGGTGGTGTAATGGTACTGGTTGTGGTGCTACACAGTGAGTTTGCAGATGATGGAAGCAGGGCGAGCGAGGAGTGGTGGATGGAGTGGTGCACAATGTGGTCACTGGTAATTCCCCTTGTTGGGTCATTAAGGCAAGATAGGGTGCTGCAATCAAGAAGCGTGGGAACTGATTATTGCGTTGGAATGTGGGGAAAGTTAGGTAGAGGTAGGTAGAGGGCCAGGGTGAATCTGGTGGGGATGGATTGTGGGGTGTGGGAATCCCACAGAAAAAGTAGAGTCACAACAGTCATAGGAGCACAGGAATTTATTAGGCTAAAGCTCCATGGCTCTTGCAAGCCAGTTGACTTCTACACCCTGCTTTCAGGTGATTGGATTCTTGGGGGTTTAAGGTACTCATCCAGTTGTTTAAACCGTATCTGGGGGTGGAGGGCCAAACTCAAGCTGTTCTTTGTCAGGAGGCCTGAGGGGTTGCTAACCTGTGGTTGGGGTGATAAATTTGTTCTTTGAGTAGGTAGGGTGATTGCCATTTGGTACTGAGTGCACTGGTGGTGTTTATGGTTGGGCACGTAGATTACTTAATTGTTGGACTTAGGTGAGTTTTCAGGAGCTATGCCAAGGGGTCCTGGTTCTGGATCTTAGTGTTAGGGCATTAAGGTTTTGGAGTTAGTCTATTCCCTGCAGTAATCAGGTTATTGTACATCCAGAGCTGTGTAGAATGGTGGGCTAGTGAGATGCTATAGTTGACAGGGTCCTGGGTTCGAGACTTGTTAAGGGTTTTCTTTGACCAGGCTGCAGAATTGTGTTCAAGGGGTTATAGCTTCTGTGGCACTTGTTAAGGCTATAGGTTGTCATTCCAGAAAGGTTGAGCCATGGTTAGTGGCTTGTGGGAAGAAGAGTAAACGGAATGTATTCTCTTGTAGTGGAGGTTCAATGAGGTCATGGGTAATCCTACTTTATTTAGTTTCATTAAGGTGCATTCCAGTGCTAATAGGTCAAGGTGTGGGTTGATGATAGGGTTCTATGGTACTTTACAGATGATGGGTACACCGAGTGATGCTTGGCCTAACCCTTCCCTTTATGGGAGGTTATTGGTTGGACAATTCTGGGTAGAAGGGAGGGGGAACAGCCTGGTCAGTCTGGTTAGCGGAGAAGAGGGACAGGCTTGCCCTCTTCTGTTCCCCCTCTGGTGTGTAGAGGTTTATTCCATGGATTTTTGGAAAGGAAATGAGCAGCTGGAGGAAGTTTGCTGAATAGGTAAGCAAATGGAGGTAATGATGCTGCTTATTTGATTGGTAACTTGGTAATTTGATGAATGGTTTATGAAGTGAGATGGAATGCTGCTTCAAAAGTAAACTAAGCGAGCAAAGGTATGGATGCTGCTTACTGGGCAGGTTGAGCAGGTACGCTGTCCTGATTAACATTAAAAGAAGGTTTATAAGTAAAGTAAGCGAACAAAGCTATGGACGCTGCTTACTAGGCAGGATGAGCAAGTGTGCTGTCCTAATTAGCATTACAAGGATGTTTATGCTGTGTTTAGAATCAACTATACTATGTCCAGTTGTAAATAAAATTGGTAATCAGAGTTATAGAAGTTGAATAAAGTTCATCAACTGTCATTCAATTTGATGTGTTTATTGAAGGGGACAGGGACAAATGAGGTTTGGTAACAAACTAGGTTGTCCTGGGACATCTTCAGAAGGGGTTAGGCTGATATACTAATGGGAGTTAAGTGGGTGGGGGAGGTGAAAGGGTTAAATGGAAGAAGGGATGATTGGGAAGAAATGAGATAAGGGTGGGGAGGGGCTTAAGGGGTTTAGACAAGTGTAGCTGGGTAAGTAATCACATTTTGGCGTGAACTTGCTACCCTCCCTCCCTCCCTTTTTTGTTGGCGGTGTGGTGGGGATTTTGGTTATGTTAGTTGGGGTAGGCAGAGAAGAGGGACAGGCTTGCCCTCTTCTGTTCCCCCTCTGGTGTGTACAGGTTTATTCCATGGATTTGTGGGAAGGAAATGACCAGCTGGAGGAAGTTTGCTGAATAGGTAAGAAAATGGAGGTAAGGATGCTGCTTATTTGGTTGGTAATTTGGTAATTTGATGAATGGTTTATGAAGTGAGATGGAATGCTGCTTCAAAAGTAAACTAAGCAAGCAAAGGTATGGATGCTGCTTACTGGGCAGGTTGAGCAGGTACGCTGTCCTGATTAACATTAAAAGAAGGTTTATAAGTAAAGTAAGCGAACAAAGCTATGGACGCTGCTTACTAGGCAGGATGAGCAAGTGTGCTGTCCTAATTAGCATTACAAGGATGTTTATGCTGTGTTTAGAATCAACTATACTATGTCCAGTTGTAAATAAAATTGGTAATCAGAGTTATAGAAGTTGAATAAAGTTCATCAACTGTCATTCAGTTTGATGTGTTTATTGAAGGGGACAGGGACAAATGAGGTTTGGTAACAAACTAGGTTGTCCTGGGACATCTTCAGAAAGGGGTTAGGCTGATATACTAATGGGAGTTAAGTGGGGGGGAGGGTGAAAGGTTAAATGGAAGAAGGATTGGGAAGAAATGAGATAAGGGTGGGGAGGCTTAAGGGTTTTAGACAAGTGTAGCTGGGTAAGTAATCACATTTTGGCGTGAACTGCTACCTCCCTCCCTCCCTTTTGTTGGCGGTGTGGTGGGGATTTTGGTTATGTTAGTTGGTAGCAGAGAAGAGGGACAGGCTTGCCCTCTTCTGTTCCCCCTCTGGTGTGTACAGGTTTATTCCATGGATTTGTGGGAAGGAAATGACCAGCTGGAGGAAGTTTGCTGAATAGGTAAGAAAATGGAGGTAAGGATGCTGCTTATTTGGTTGGTAATTTGGTAATTTGATGAATGATTTATGAAGTGAAATGGAACGCTGCTTCATAAGTAAAGTAAGTGAACAAAGGTATGGACGCTGTTTACCGGTCAAGATGAGCAGCATGCTGTCCTGATTAACATTATAAGGATGTTTATGCTGTGTTTAAAATCAACCATACTATGTCCAGTTGGAAATAAAATTGATAATCAGAGTTATAGAAGTTTAATAAAGGTCATCAAATGTCATTCAGTGTGATGTGTTTATTGAAGGGCACTGGGACAATAAGTCTTAATCTCTTTAACAATATATTCAATAATATTACTCTACATAACATTCCCAGCTTTGGCTTGAGATTCTGTAATATCTTCAAAAACAAGTAAGTTATGGAATCTTCTTGTCTGTGCAGATCTGTTGTCAGAATACACTTTTTCGTCAACTACCTTGTACTGGCATGACTTCTTCATCTTTTCCCACTTCTCTTTCATCTCCTCCTCCCCATTCATCTTCTTCTCAATTTTCTCCTCCTTTTCTTCTTCTTCTTCTAATTCTTCTTCTCTTCCATCTCCTCCATTACTGAAAGAAACACCACAACTGTCCCATGGAGAGACTGGGGGAACTTATTTGTATCCTGGTCAGATTATTCTCAGTTCATAAGAATATCACTGCAGCTTAATGTTCAAAATATGCCACAGACCTATGAGATAACACATTTAACAAAAATAAACATAGGAATGTATGAATTGACAGCCAAATATATCCAGAGAGCACTAAAGAATCCTTACCCATGTGTATGTTATTAAAGGCCCACTTCAAAACAGCACAATGTCAAGCGGTTTTGTATGTGCTTTTAAAACCAATAAGCTGTGTAAAAAGTGCTGTTTATTTTCAACAGAGTCTTAATAAGTAATATCAAATGAATAGCACTTAATCATTTTTAAACTCTGTTTCTTAGTCGTAAGTGCAGCTAGCATAACTGTGACCAGCAGCAATACGTGAACAATCTCATAAGAATTCAAACAGTAACTGTGTAATAATCAATGATGAATGTTTTGTGAAAAAAATGGGCCTGATGACCTTCTGCCTGTACTTATTAAAATCAACCACTAAACCACTTAGGAAGCAGATTAAAGGAATCACGGAAGAATTCTGAAGGATGTCTTAAATGTTTCACTGCAAAATAATACCTTATTTTAAATGCCAGAATTATGGAGTGCAAATGGTTTCTGTAAGAATGTAATGTATCACATATATAATAGGTATTCTTAAACTTTTTCTTTATGGGATTCAGAGAATTGCTTGTGCAAGTGAAACACTAAGTATCACACTCAGGAGTTGTTTTTTCAGTCGTGTGTGTTTCACAAAATGGGGATAATGTGGTTAGGTATTCATGTAAATACAGTACCTAATATACAAGTACAATACCATTTAAAAACACAAAAATACACCAGCACTTCTCTTCTTTATTCCAACAATACATAGGATGGCATTTAATGGTGAAGTATTTATGCTATTTATGTTTATATGTATTTATATCAATTTGCATGGATAATCTGTGCTGATTTATTTATTTGTTTATAATAATATGTGTATACATTTTTTGTGATGTTTAAATGTATGAGATAATTTTGGTTGTTTAAAGTAATTGCAATTTTAATTAATATAATTGAATTATTGGATCCCATTAAGTGGCTGTTTGCACATTATATTACTCAGCTGAAACTGTTACTCTGTGATCCATGTAGGCGAACTGCCGAGGTGCCAGATCACTGTTGCTGGAATAAAGAAGAGAAGTGCTGGTGTATTTTTGTGTTTTTGAATTTTCTTGTTGCTGTTTGTGTGCTCTTGTTTATTTGTACATCAGCACCAGTATGTCGCAAGTGGCTGGTGCTTCTGGGCTTTTAGATATGCCTGGTCACCTTCATTTCACTAATATGGTGAATGAACGTGAAAGAAAATTTGCACAGATGGATCCATGGAATATTAGCAGTAACCGAGATTCTGAGGGGTGCTTTGTACAACTGGAAAGACTAATGGCTAAAGAGGTAGCCTTATTTTTGGACACTCATCTTTTTGAAAGATATGTGAGTCTGAATTTAACTACTAGAGTGTTACGTATTGGTCGTTTACCAGCTACTTGTTTTTCGGAGGAGGAAAATGATTTATTTGAGGAGTGGAAACAGGCTTCCCTGCAGTGTACTTTAAATTTGCTCCGCATATTAATTAAGTAGAATATGAGAGCACATGACAAATTGAAAGGGGAAATCTTGCACCTACAGGATGAGGTGGTGGGGGAGTCCTGTTATACAGCGCAGATGTCCTCTATAAGTGAAAAAGTCTCTGAACTGGAAGCTGAAATCATTCAGCATAAGAGAAACAAGTTCTTACGTGATATGAGAGACTATGAGACTGGTGTGCTGTTTTCCTGGCAGCATGAGTCGTCACGGAGCAGGTCAAAGGTTAGAAACAACAGCCAAAAGCACAGGAGTGTGCTGGCTTCCTCTACATAGCAAGATGGCTCTAAAACTGTTTCTTTTGCTGTGTCTTCGGCTTCAGAAGCTGAAGAGACTAACCAAACAGTAAATGCTAATAATAATCACTCCTTTCAGGTTAACTAAACGAATCATGGGAGAAGTGGACGGAAGGGAAGAAATCGTTTCAAGTAATGAACATTTTGTTAATAACTGTGAGTACAATGTACAGGCAATGCATTTTATTAATTTGTCTCAGCTTAGCCTCTCAAATGAAATGAAGGCTGTACTGTTTAAAGGCAGTACATTTGTGCATACATTTATACCCTCTTTTGTTGATCTGTATTTTGAGCTTAAAGCATTTTGTAGGAAGTTGCTGTTATGTGTATATTTTGGAAAAATTGTACAAAATAGTTTTGAAAATAATGGAAATAATGATGAAAATAATGAATGTGTTAATATACTGTAAGATGACAGTGGATATTTCTATCTATGACTATGACTCTGAACCTCTGGAAAATGAAAATGATGTGGACAGTGAAAACTTTTGCTATACTACAGGGTATGGCAAATTACAGTTACCCATTTTGTCAGGAGAGAACAAATTTGTGCCTATGATAAATGTACCTGCCATTGTATTATTCCAGAAAATTGTGTATAAGGAAATTTCCATTGTTTCAGTAAGTTGTTGAAGCAGAATAAGTCATATAATCTAACAAAAAATGAGTGGCTAGCTTTAAAAAGTTTAAAACAGTTAAAAATGGAGTTTATTTTTAAATGTGCAGACAAAGGTGGAAACTGGGTTATCTTGGATAAACACATGTACTGTGAAATGATAGCTGATATATTGGGATGTCAAGATGAATATAAATGCTTATCTAGGAATCCTGTTATAAGTTATAATGAAGAAGTGTTGGCATTATTGGAAAGGGGAGAGCATTTGGGTTTTCTTGAATACGTTATATGTTAAGAAACCAGTAACCCCTATTATATATGCTTTGCCCAAGATGCATTAAAATTTAAGTAAACCTCCTGGAAGACCTATCATTTCAGGGGTGGGTTCTTATTTAAGTAATGTTGGCATTTATTTTGGATATCCGCCTGAAGAAATATTTATGTAAGGTTCCTGCACATATTTCAAATACACAAGATTTATTGGACGAGTTAGCGAAGATTAAATGGCAAGGTGACTATTATTGCGTTACTGTTGATGCAAAATCACTGTATACTAACATAAAATTGAGATGGGGTTTGGAGTCCATCATGGATATGTTAGGTGATGGTCCTAGAACAGCTTTTTGGATTAGTTTATTGGAATTTAGTTTAACTCATAACTACTTTTCCTTTGAAAATGAGTTTTTCTTGCAGTTGAAGGGGACAGCAATGGGAGCCTCTTATGCACCCTCATATGCTATAATTTATATGGGATTTTTTTGAGAAGAAATTTATATATCCCACCACTTTTTATAAGAATAAGGTTTTGCTTTATAAGCAATTTATTGATGACCTTATATTTACTTGTAGGGGTGATTGTTGTGATTTTTGTGGATTTTTTTGTGGCCTTTAACTGCAATGAGCATGGTTTGACCTTTTCTTATGAGTTAAGTAGGGAAGCCATTATTTTTTTGGATGTGACATTATATGGGGATGGTGCAGCTATAGGCTTTAGATCATACAGGAAGCAAACCTCAGTTAATATGTTTTACATGCAACTAGCGTACACCCTGATCACCTGTTGAACTCTGTAGACCTATGGTGAATTTAAAAGAATTTTTGATCATACTAGTGATAAAAGTGAGAAAGTAATGGAATTGGATAATGTGGAGAGGAGATTAAAAGAGACGGGTTATAATGAGGAAAGATTATTGAGATGTAAGCATGAAGTGCTTAGGCATGTCATGGACAAATTTCAATTAGTACGAACTAGGAGTGGCATTAATGATTTTGGGAAGAACAGTTCCCCTAGCAATGTGGATGTGAATAGAAATATTTTTATTTCATTAAATTTTCACCTTTCTCTGATTTGATAGTAAGTATTGTGAGGAGATTTTGGCATATCATTTTTGAGGATGAGAATATGGGCTATTTGTTCCCCAGCAATGTCACATTCTTTTAGAAAAGGAAAACAATTGAAGGAGTTAATGAATTATAACTTTGTTGTGGAGCCCAATACTAATTTACCTTTGGGCACTTTCCCTTGTGGTCATTGCAGTATATGTAATGCAGTTAAAAATCTATCAGGATCTTCTATTAATGGGAAGATATTTAGTTATAGATATTATTTTAATTGCAGATCAACAGGGGTGGTATATATTTTGGGATGTTCAGGCTCTAATACAAGGTGTTATATAGGACAGACTAAACGTATGGTTAGAATCCAGATTCTTGAACATCTTACAGATATAAGAAGTCATAATGAACTAACTTCTATAGCTAATCATTTCTATGAAACGCATGGAGGTTTAGATGGTGGCTTGATTTTTTTTGATTACTTGCAAAACCCTTTTTACCTAGAGGGGGTGATTATATTGGCAAATTATTGGAGTTGGAAACCAGAATGATATTTAAATTTCAGACATTAAGGCCCCATGGTTTAAATCAAGAAGTAGGAATCTGAAGGATTAAATAAATAGGAGGGTATTTAATGGTGAAGTATTTATGCTATCTATGTTTATATGTATTTATATCAATTTGTATGGATAATCTATGCTGATTTATTTATTTGTTTATAATAATATTTGTGTAAAATATTTGTGATGCTTAAATGTATAAGAGATAATTTTGGTTGTTTAAATTAATTGCAACTTTAAATGAATATAATTGAATTATTGGATCCTATTAACTGCCAATCATTAGCGGACCGGAGTTCTGCTGTGGTGACCCCTAACTGGGAAAAGCCGAAAGACGCAAACATTAAGTGGCTGTTTGCACAGTATATTACTCAGCTGAAACTGTTACAGTGTGATCCTTGAAGGCGAACTGCAGAGATGCCAGATCACTGTTGCTGGAATAAAGAAGAGAAGTGCTGGTGTATTTTTGTGTTTTTGAATTTTCTTGTTGCTGGTTGTGTGCTCTTACAATACCACTTAGTTTAGGTGCACAAGAAGACCTATTTGGTGATATGGGGAAAATTAAAAAAAAAAAACTCCTGTACACTTCTAGTTACTTCACTGAGGTCAAGTCTGACATCAAGGGCCTTTGGGTAATGAGGTTTGCAGATAACTGCTGAACTGGGCCTGTCATTCAGTCCTCAGCTGACTTCCAGATTCTTCAGGTGAGACTAACACACAACAATAAGTGTTGCCTTGATTATGACATCCTTTGTCAAAAATGAATACTTATGCACTTACTACATTAGTGACAATTCTTTGAAAGCTGATTCAGCCATTTTGGACTTAGCTCCTTTCACTGACAATGAATTATCCTTTGATTAGCAGGTATTCACTGATAGGAAATCCTTTTAACATGCCAGACTAATCACCAGAGGTATTTTTTTCCAGATTTAAGGAAGTTATCAGTCTTTTATGCTCCACTCTCATCAGACCTATAATAGAGTATAATGGACCCTTTGATACATTCCTGTATAAACATATGTCCTAGCTTGAGAAACTACAGTATTTTCTTAATAAAATAATGAAGGGCATTATTTTCTTGAGCTACTTGGACTGATGTAAATTGTTTTCTCTTTTATGTTTCCTACGGACTCTTGAGTAGTCACCTCTCTCTAGCCTACAGAGTCTCAAAGTATCCAGTCCTCTGCAACATTCTACACAGCTGCTAAACTAAAACACCCTCAACTCCAGCTCAGGAAATCTCAACATCTGAAAAAGAACCTGTTAGTGAGATGAATATCTCACTAAATATATCACTATCATAATCCTAGACTACGAGATATTCTATGTTTCACACAATCTAGACACATATGTGGTCCATTAAGTCATTCTTTCTATATTTTTAATTACTGAAGTTGCTATGGAGCAGAGCTTTAAGTAGTTAATTTAGATTTTTATGAAAGGAGTGCCAGTGGGCACCCTTGTGATCTCATTCAACAGTAATTTTTAATCAACTTTTATAATGCAATTTCATTTGAATGCATTTTAGTAATTTATTGAATATTATGCTAGATATTGCTAGTTCTATAACTTAATTGTGTTTTTAGTTAGTGTAGTTTTAGTTTGAATAGTCAGAATCAGATAAGGTTTACCAGAAATGTTATTATTCAAGTGTCTAGTTAAAGTCAGTGTTGCATTTTATATTATATCCTTTTATTTTACACTTTTAGTTTTGAAACATTTAATTTAGTTACTCTGGGTCGATTTAAAAAGACAGCATTATTTTTGACTATCATACTTGCATGCATTTTGCTTCTGCATTTTGTAAAGCTTCTTATGTTAAAGTGAATGAGAAATGTGGTCATGTTTTAGTTTTTTGTTTACTGTATTAATTTACTATTTTTATTTAACTCCAGGATTCAATAAAATTTGTGTAGGCTCTGTGTAGAGCCTACACAGAATGTACCCATGTACAGCCATGGTTTCCCTTGGTAGCACACCATGCATATTAATTATGGTGCGCTGATAAGAAAGATCATAGTAATAGGGATATTGAATCCATGTAGACAGTAGAGTAGAGGCTGTCCCATGGTTGTGGATTGTGCAGGGAATTCCTGGACAGATGTTATGTACAGTATAAGAATCCCTGTAATGTACCCTGCTAGTGTAGAAATATTTGTGAATTTTAATATATTTTTTTTATTTTTGCATCACTTTTTTTTAATGCTGTTTGCATGGTGAGGGCCTGAGCACAGCAGTGCTGAGATGTGCTTTCATATACACAGCTGACACCTGCCAGACATCTAAAAATATAAACCAAATATAATTAATTATTTATTTTGCTTTCCTTTAATGCCCATTTGCGTGGAGCACAGCAATGCTGTGCTGCACTTAGACATGCACAGGTGGCATCTGCCAGACATCTATAAATAGTAACTGGATGTAATTAATTATGTGTTTTTCTTTATGTGTTTTTATTTTACCTTTTTGAATGGCCAGTTGTGTGGCGTGGTGCTTAGCAACACTATCAAGTGGCTTAGTAGTTTATGTAAAGGTATACTGTTTTTTTTATTATCAAAGCAGCTAAATATGTAGAGCCACAGCCTAAACTGTTGTATATCCTGGGTTCGAGTCCCCGGCAGTCATACCTTTTTATATTTCTTCTTCTTTCGGCTTTTCCCGGTTAGAGGTCGCCACAGTGCATCACCTGTCCACTCATGATTGGCAGTGGAGTTTTACGGTGTCAAGTTGCTAGCCTGGCACCCAACCTTCCACAGAAGGCACACATATGCACACACACTCACACCTAGGGCCAATCTAAAGTGTCCAATCCACCTACAGCATGTTTTTGGGATGTGGGAGGAAACCAGAGCACCCGGAGGAAACCCACGTGACACATGCAGACTCCACACAGAAGGCACCCCAGCCAAGGATCGAACCGGAGAACCTCTTGCTGTGAGGTGGCAATGCTAACTGCTGCACCACTGTGGCCACCCTATACCTTTTTATATTTTTTGTTGTAAAAATGTGTGAGGTTACCTAAAGGGTGGTTTAATTTAAAAACAAAACTGTTGCATTTGGAAAAGCTGCACAGTGCTAAGCACTGCTTAAATATGGTTAATGGCTACTCCTGTTTTTGCATTGCTAAACTTCACTAAAACACAATTGTGCAAGTTTCTGCAATGCTCAGCTCCACTATGCTGGTTTGCGTGATGCTAAACATAGCGGTGCTTTTTTTCCTAAAATATTCTTTTTTATTTTCAGTTAAAACAGCATTTACATAATATTTTTAAATATCATTTTAAACAACTATACACAATATTTACAATAGCCTGACTTTCAGTTATATACACTGTATGTTATTAAATATAGAATTAACAGATCAGTTATCAGAGATACAATATTGATTATTGCAGAGTGTCCAACAAATATATAACTTTCATCCAAGGATTATTTACCAATGGCCTGGGATAGATTCATAGTTCTTTGATTTTAATATCCATTGATGCAGTTGTCTTCAGTAAAGTGTAGAATTCTTCCAAGATCGGGGGTGTATTTGAATTCCACCTTCTGGTTACGCATTTCCTAGATATAGCAAGTATTGTCCATAACAAGCACATATTTGTCTTATTCAGGTAGGGACCTTCATTTACATTTAGTATAATCAATACTTTAGTTAAGGTAAAATAAAGCTTGTAAAAATGATTGAGTCCTTTCCAATATGATTTAATTGTATTACATTCATAAAAAATATGAATCCAGTCTGCTTTATTTGACTTTTCACACCTCCAGCAAAAAACATTTGTAGTAGTACTGATCTTTTTAATTCTATCTGGTGTTAGAAATGCTCTATGTAGGTATTTCCAGTTAAATATTTTCCAGTTCTGTGTGTTTGAGGTATAATTAACTGATAGTAAGATGTTAGTTTTAATTTCCTCTGTTAACTGCAATGACTGACATTTTGTTAAGAATTGCCAGTATGACGGTTTGGGAATTGTTTTATATGTTATTAACTCTTTATATAAATTTGAAATGGAAATTTTCTTTTCACAACTATTATATATACATTCATACACTAAACTTATTAGATGTGGAATATCTTTAAATGAGGAATTATTAATTAATCTGCATAAATCTTGAGTGTACATTAGAATGCTTTGTAATGTTAACCAGTCCTGTGTTGGAATATTGTAAGCAGTTTTTATCATATGTATATCTAAAACATTACATTTATTTACACATTGAAACCAGCATAAGAATCCATTTTGTTCCTAGGAGTTTATTGCTTCCCTATATATTTTGTGAGGAAAGTTCTTAGTGATGGTAAATGGGGTTAAAAGGTCAAACCAAAGTTTTAGATCTATGTTTGCATTGATAAGTTTCCTAAAGGAACTGATGGAATGATTAATCAGTGTTGTTTTAGAAAGTTTTGTTATATTATATTGTATACTTATGCATAGTATGTACCAGGGTTTGTTTGAGTTGTCTACTATTAAACATTTTTTAACAGATATAATTCATTTGTTAATATAGCCGTTGTTAATTCTTTCCAGTTGGCAAAATAATTTGGGTTTATTCAGTCTATTGTAGTTTTAAGCACAGACGCTTTTATATATATTTCTCTTTCTGTGAAGATTAATGCTCCTTGTTTCCAGTGTCTAATGTGATGAGTTAGAGCAACTCTATTCTTTTTGGGATACCACAAAAATTTTATTAAACATGAGTTTATTTCTTTAAGAATGTATCTTTCAGGAATTAACTGTATTGCTAATGCTACATATAGTATTTTTGACAATAAGACCATTTTTATTAATTGCAATCTGTCTTCAGAAGTTAATATAATTTTATTCCACTTTTATATATATATATATATATATATATATATATATATATATATATATATATTGCTTCAATAATGTTTTTATAATTTATTAATATTGTTTTGTTTATATTTTTGCATAACACTATTCCTAAATACGTTAGAGTAAGTTCTTGTTTTACTATGATGGATTTATCTGTAACTTGCAGTTCTTTTTTCTTATTTAAAAATAGAAATTTTGATTTTGATCTATTAAACTGTAGCCCTGAAATCTTATAAAATTTCTCCATTACTTCTTCTAGCTCTCCTAATGACTATCTGGAGTTCGTTAGGGTTAATAAAATATAATCAGCAAAGAGCATTATTTTAGATGTGTACTGGTCATAGACTTGTACTTTTATTCTTGGATTATTGCATATTATTTCTTCAAGTATTTATATAGCCAAAGCAAATAAAATAGGAGAAAGGGGGCATCCTTGTTTAGTACCTTTTGTTATATGGATAGATTCTGAGGTGAAAGGACCTAATTTAATGTAAGCTAAGTTATTAATATATATGTTTTTAGTAATAAGATGAAGGGAGGAGGAAATTCAAATAATGCAAAGGTTTTAAAAAGATATTCCCAGTTGAAGGAATCAAATGCTTTTTCTATGTCTAATCTGATTGCAAGTGTTTCTCTATCTTCTTTATTCACATAATCTATAAGAGTAAGTATCCTTTTAATATGATCATGTGTGTGCCTGTTATATAAAAATCCAGTTTGATCATTATTAATTGTCATGGAAAGTGAGATTTTTGTTCTGTTAGCTAGGATTGACATGAATATTTTGTAATCATTATTCAGTGATGATATAGGTCTGTATGAGGTGCAAAGGTCTGATGGTTTATTATCTTTTAGCTTTGGTGTTATGAGAGAATATTTCCATGAGGGTGGTATTTGTGCTTCTGACTGGACTTCTAAAAAAGTTTTATGAAAAAGGGAGATTACTGTTGAAGGGAAGAGTTTGTAAATTTACATAATTATACCATCTATCCCTGGAGCTTTGTTAGTTTTACTTTCTTTTGCCTTGTCAACAATTTCTTTGTAGGATATAGGTTTTTGTAGGTCTAGTTTTAAGTTTTCTGGATTTTTTTTATATTGATAAGGTTTGTATCTAAGCTTATTTGGTTGGTAACTAAATCTTCTTTTTTGAAGTGTTCCATATAATGGAACCGAAATGCTTCAAGGATGTCTCCTATATCTGATACTTGTTTCTCTTTCTTTTCATGACATATACCACCAATGTTATTTGCTTTAGACTGTATTTTAATTCTTGTAAATGAGTTATGTAGATATCTTGGAATGTGGTTAATGAGTTTATTTTTAATTTTTCCAAGGCTAGACAAGTTTTGTGTGTTAGAATTTCATTATATTTTTAATTTAATTCCTCTATTTCTTTTTTTACTTCCGGACAATTCTGATTTTGTTTTAGATTTTGCTGTCAAGAGTCTAGTTTGCAAGTCTAATGACTCAGTTTCCCACTCTCTAACTTTGATTTTGTACCAGCTAAGGGTCTTACCAAATAAATATGCTTTTAATGAGTCCCAAACCATGACACTACTGATGTCTGTTGTATTATTAATTTCAAGAAATAATTGTAGTTCTGACAACATCCAGGGTCTGAATTCTTTAATTTTTGTTATATATGATGGAATTCTAGTTGAGAGAATTAAAGGTTTAAACTCTATTTGGATCTTCATTATCAGAGATTCATGATCTGAGAAAGGGCATGAAACTATTGAGAAGTTGAGGATTTTTGTTTTGTAAATCTTGAACTATGAATAATTTGTCTATTCTGGTTTGTGTTCCAAAATCTATGGTCTTTGTGGGAAAATAATAAGGATTTATCATCTTTTACTTTAAAAGTGTCTATTAAATTAAATTAAATGAATCAATCCATCTTTTTAAGGATTTTGAAATATTTTCTATGCGAAAAGACTTCTTTGTGGATTCAAAAGCTTCTAAGGTACAATTAAAGTCTCCTCCCAATATAAGATTGCCTGTATAATTGTTGGAAATAAAAGTTAGGTGTTTTTTAACCATTCCTGTTCAATTCCTGGGAACCAATATAAATTAGCTAAGGTCCATATTCTGGTTTTAAATTTAATTATAACAAATTCTAGTAGACCTTCTTTGTCTTCATATTTATAAATAACCTTTGGAGTGATTATGTTTTTCTTCCAGAGAACTGATACTCCTTTTGTCTTTGTTCTACAGGAGGATTGAGCTAAGACTGTATAGTCCTTAGGGTTCCAAATAAAGCTATCATTAGTCTTAAAATGTGTTTCCTGGAGAAATACTACTTGTGCCTTATTTAGTTTTAAATATTTTAGTAAGTTTGATCTTTTATTTGCATTATTTAAGCCATTAGTATTTAATGATAAGAATGTTAAATCCATTTCAATTTATTGTTGGAAGAATCTTTTTGCTTCTTTTTTTATTTTGATTATAGTAGTTATACCATATTCTCTGATAACACTGAATGTAATTTTTATGTGTGTCAACTTGGGAGTGTAATTTAATGTTATTTTGTCTTTAAATACAAGTAGGGTAAAATTCTGGTCAGGCTTTAAAAAAGTACTTCTATAAAACATTAATTCTAAAGTATCAAATACAAGTAAATATGAACTTCCCATTAAACATGGAATGAAAGTCATTCCTAATCCAATAGATAAAGATAGATCTATTGGATTATCACTCATACCTTTAATCAACAATATCAACTGAGCTCCATATGTTAAATTATTATATGGAGAATTTTCTTAAAAGAGTTATGAAATTCTATATTAGTCTGTTATTGTGCTATAGTATTTTATATATCAGGATGGAATGTTAGTAGTGTAAACAATTATTATGTTGACTTACAAAATATCCAATATTTAGTTACCATTAAGAGATCCCAAATATGTCAGATATGCTTGTTCTTCTTTCGGATTTTCTCAGTTAGGGGTCGCCACAGCAGAACTCTGGTCCGCTAATGATTGGCAGTAGATTTTTACAGTGCTGAGGTGCTAGCTCAATGCCCATCCTTCAGTGAAGGCACGCCCATTCACGCATGTCTTTCAAACGCCACTCGACCATGGGGTGGACATGCAGAATCCACACAGAAGGCGCTCCAGCCAAAAATCGAATGGGAGAACCTCTTGCTGTGAGGTGACAATGCTACCGCTGCACCACTGCAGCTGTCAAGCATGTCAGATATGTAATTTGGGATAAATTAAATGCAACAGAGGAGCATGCACTAAATAAGCCAACAACAAATAGATTATTACTAAAATAATTTGACTAAAGGGACTCTGCAGGAGACAATGAGTGATTACCAATGAAATATGAATTTACTCTAGGTGTACTGTCTTCCTTTACTTTCCCACTCTTCAGATCACCAAACTTATGAAAAGACATGGCTTATCAGTGGTATTCTGACTCTGCGTAGAGGCGCCGTACATTCTAGTGTGAAGTGCTTTTACATATTTATAGATTTACAAAGCAGAGTCTAAGAATGAACCATGATCACCCTGACAATTTCCATCCTGCATAGGGCACCTCCTGCTTCCAGAATGGGTAATCACATCAGGTTTAGAATGAATGTGAAGGTACCTATATGGTAATCAAGACTTACCTTAGGTAAGTATTAATCAAATAGTATTTAGAGCATCTTAAAGAGTTCTTAGGGCAGTTAGAATACTCTTAAGCCTCTCCTTCCTTGACCAAAAACAGAGATTTCCCTTCCCTTTCTTTCCCTTGTTTTAAATCAGTACTAATAAAAGAAATTCGGCAAACATAGGTTAATAGAAATAACATTCAGAAGTCCATCTTGTACCTGACTTGCAATCCATTAAACAAGTCAGTGACTAACATCACTTTAGTAAACATTATAAAGACAAATTAGAAATAATTTCCTAGCTCTTCATGTTGTTGTCTTTCAGCTTTTCCCGGTCAGGGGTCGCCACAGCGGAATTCCAATCCACTAATGATTGGCAGTAGATTTACACAAATGCCGAGGTGCCAGCTCGACATTCAACCTTCAACAAAGGCATGCCCATTTACGCATGTCTTTCGAATGCCCACCTAACCGCAGGGAGGACATGCAGACTCCACACAGAAGGCACTCCCCGCACTCCAGCCGAGAATCGAACGGGAGAATTTCTTGCTGTGAGGTAACAATGCTTCCGCTGCATCACCATGGCAGTCTAATTTCCTAGCTCTTTATATTTTCTGATAAAGCAAAAAGTTAGCATTAAGCTATTTTAACTAAAAGTATAAAGCATTTCAATTTTTCCTTGCATGTATACATTTCTACTTATAGTGTCAGTAGCTGTCTTTGAAATCTGTACAATACTTCACTTCTTCAAATCATTCCTTTTTCAATTCAGGTTTTGTTTTGTCAAAACGGCAACAATATTTCAAGGGCACAATTAATATTTAGACTGATGTTTCAAATAAATAACTTGTCAATTGCCAATTGAGTTAGTTTAAAATGTATGGTTAGTGCAAATATAGCATGTTGCAAAAATAATATGTATTTTTTTGTGTGCTCTAGAGACTGTTATATGCAAGTGACATTTATAGCATATATAGTGCATATAGCTTATGGATTCAGGTTGCTAAAGTACGTTATGCTTATTAATCAGGCAGTTTCATTTAAATTCACAAGTAATTTGGGGACATTTCAGTTGAGTTTCCAGGAATGTGTAGTCCAATGTGAGTAATTGAGTCCACTTTTCCTCATAAACATATGTCACAATTCATTAAACAAAGCAGAGTCTAACATATGTCTAATAATCATTATAAAGACAAAAAAATAGCAATTTTCTAGCTCTTCAAATTTTCTGATATCGCATAACGTTGACAGTAAGCTATTTTAACTGGAAGACTAAAACATTTCAGTACTTCCTTGTGAATATATATTTTTAGTTTTACTGTAGTGTCAAGAACAGTCTTTGAAATCCTATGTATTACTTCTTTCAAGTCATTCATTTTACAGTTCAGATTACATTTGTCAAAATGTCAATAGCATTTCAAGGGCACATTTAATATTTAAACTGATATTTTAAATGAATAGCTATAGTTACCAAGTGAGTTTGTACAGAGTGTGAGGTAACTGCAAAGATAACATGTTGCAAAAAGTAATATGTATATTTTCATGTGCACTAGAGACTGACAATTTCAAGTAACATATAAAATGTAACTTTTACAGTGCAGACAGCTTGTGAAATCAGCATGTTAAACTGAGTAATACTTTTTAATCAAGCAGATACATTTAAGTGAATGTGTAGTTTGGGAACATTTCAGTTGTGTTTCCAGGAATATGTAATCCTATGAGGATAAATCATAAAATATTACAAATAGTCCTATTATGTATTTATTTTACCTTGCTTAGGCTGTTTTTCGTTTTAATAACTAAACAACATTACTTTTTCTTATTATTTATCTGTGAGGCTAAATGCACTTCACAGGTTCACAGTGTCCTTAGAAACTACAGCAGTTGTTTACTGTTGCTATGGCAACACAAATAGAATGTGAAGAAAGCTTCACTTCTCTTGACCAACAGTACATTTTTCCCTCCTTTTTTTATATATTTGTGAATACTAAAAGAAAATAATTCAAAGGACATATGTACATGAATGGAACATTTCAGAGTTAATCAAGAACATGTCCCCAATCCCAATTAGCGTAACAGTGACTGTCATTAATCTAATAAATATTGTAATAACAATCAAGTTCACTATTCCAATTAGTCTACCTTAAAACTAGATTATTTTAGACTATTGTTTCTCTATGTATAGATAATGAGTTATTAAATATATACAGACTATATTAGTATAGTAAATATGAGAGAATTTAGAAAAAGAGACAAGATGCAGTTAAAATAATAATGAGAAAAGAGAGAATAGAGAGAAAGAAAAGACAAAATTAAGAGAAAATACACATATACTATATGTTGATTTACAGTATACGTATTGTATGTGCTACATAACCCTCCTTCTGTGAAAGAAAAGTACCCTGTTTCACATACCTCAGGTAATGTGAAAACTCTCATGTGCCATCTATTTTCAAAAAATATAGATAAAGATTCCTGTAGTTAGTTACCTTTGTTTTAAAATTTCAAGCAGTAAAATTTGACCTTTAAAGTAATGTTAAAACAATTCATATCATAGTAGATGCTTTGAGAGACTTGGCTGTAACAGTATCAGTCTTTTGTTCCTTCTTTTTGACATCTGTCCAGACATTTGTTTCTTTTGTTCTCTTGAGAGAAGGTGGCATCCAATCCATATCTTCTGGTAAAGTAATCACATTATTAGTTTTAATAAATGAAGAGGCTTCTTCTAAGTCAATAAAAGTCCTCATCTCGTTGGCATACATTATTCTTATCTTAGCTGGATATGCAAGTTATGTCTTGATGTTGTTTTGTTTCAGAAACTTTATCATTGGCAACACTTTTTTCCTTTGTTCCATTAATCTAGATGAATAGTCGTTATCAAATCTTATCAGGCTCTGTTTATATTTTAGAGGTGACTTCCTCCAAGCAGATCTTAAAATCAGTTCCTTGTCCAAGTATGAAAGAAATTTGATAATTATAGACCTAGGAGGAGAGTTTGAGTTAGTGGCAGGTTTCCCAAGAGCTCTGTGTGCCCTCTCAATGCCAAAGGAAAGTCCTTATTTTAAATGTAAAAAGTCAGGGATCCAGCTTGATAAAAAGAAAATAATATCCTCACCTTCTGTGTTTTCAGGTAATCTAAAAATCCTGATGTTATTTCTCCTCTCCCTATTTTCCAAGTCATTTACTTTATTAACCAACCAAATGTTTTGTTTAAGAAGCAGTTCTTTCTGTGTTTCCTCTTCCTTAAGTCTGCTTTCTAAGTCATTTAGAGAAACCTCTATTCCTGTTATCCTTGTCTGGTGTTGTTGTAGCATTTCCTTGAGGGTATCAGCTGGTTTTTGACTGCTTGTTTTAAGATTTTCTAGGTTCTCTTTAAAATCATCCATCTTCAAAGACAACTCCTGCAGGGTAGACACCATCTGTTGTAGTTCCTTCTTTAAGGCAACATCCTGGTGAGAATTCCTTGAGTTGCTCATTTTAACAAGTGAATATATCTCCAAACTTTTTGACAGGAAATTATTTGTAAAACTTCACCAAAGTTTCTAATTGTGTAAATTAGACCTTTATCTATAAGATTTTATACTTTGAAGAAAAAAGGAATATTTTTCCTGTCTTATTTAACTAGTTATATGGAGCTCTAAAATACTGCTTTCAGTTAGCCATTCAGGCTCCACCCCAAAGCGGTGCTTTTTTGAATGTTACAGTATGACGTGCAAAGGTGGGAAAACAGCCTATATTAAAGCCAATATGTGGGAATTCTGCAGCATTTATTGGAGTCTTATTAATCTGTTGATATGTCTGGTGGTGCTGGTAAGGGAGTATGCTTTCAGGTACAGAGGTGGGATGTGTAGGAGTCCAGAGTGTTTGTTGGACTCCTGGTCCAAAACTACAGACCCCAGCTGTTGCTGGGTGATTACCAGTACTCAGAATGTAAATCTCAAGCCTGGGATCAGTTGGCCAGGAACCTTACTAGTACTACTGGTATCCCTCACACTGGTGAGCAGTGCTGTCACCACTATGATGACCTGAAGCAAAGAAAGAGTCGAACATTGGACACCTGGGTCCAATAGGCTAGGGTTGGGCAGACGCCACAGATATGTAAGTATGTTTGTTACTACTTTACTAAAATACAAGCTGAATCTGTGCAAAACCTGTATGCATAATGGTTGTGCTTCTCTTAAAATAGCTGCAGCTGAATGGGCTTGTAACATCCAGTCTCATGCCAGGTGCCTGGCCGTGATGCACCATGAGTGTGGTAAGCATGGATATTTTCTGGTAACTGTAGTGCAATAAACAATAAACAATACCTATAAGAGTAAGCAATAAGATTTAAAGCAGGATTGTGGTTTGGTAACTACTGTGTGCAAATAGCTGCAGTAAGGCTGTATCCACTGCATGTGTCTTATAATGTCACTGCAGTCAACTGTAAAACTGAAATAAATAAAGAATGCAAATGTAATTGCCTGATAAATGTATTGCACAACCCACAGTATGGTTTAGGGCTGTCTTCAGGCCACTGTCAGTCAAATAATGCTCTGTTTTCCTCCTACTCCAGGAACAAAGTATAGGAGGAAGGTAGCCCGTATTCTGGGCAGATTATCAAGTGTATACTTCACAGATTCTAAGGTGTAATAACAATAAAGTGTAAAGCAGAATAGTGGTTTCATAAGCAACATGTTCAAAGAAGTGCAGTAGGGCTGTATTCATTGCATGTGTGTTCTAAAGTCGCTGCAGTCAACTGTAAAACTGAAATAAATAAAGAATGCAAAAGTAATTGCATGATAAATGTATTGCACAACCCACAGTATGGTTCAAAGTTGTCTTCAGGCCACATTAAGTCTCATAATGCACTTTATTCCCCCTTCTCCAGGAACAAAGTATATGGGTAAAGTAGCCCACGTCCTGGACAGACATCAAACTTGCTGAAACAGTAATGGAAAACCTGGAAGTGTAACTTGGAGTCTGTTACAGGACTACACCACTAGAAAGCCAGACACAGTCTAATGGATGTAACTGAGGTCTCTAATAGCAGGTAAATGGACAGTTTTATCAGTAGCATGTACAAGTACACTTGCTAAAACATTAATGGGAAAATATATGTTCAAATGGGACTCTAGTGGAGAAATACATCCCTATAAAACCAGGCACATAATAATGGATGTAATGGTGGTATATCACAGCCTGTATGTGTGCACTTATATCTTTACAAATACACATGCTGTAATAGTGATTCAGTAGCTCTGTCTGTTAAATGCTTTGCAAGCAAAAGGTTTTATCACACATGGCCCTGGGTTCAAATCCAGTATTGTGTACCATTTAAATTACATTATTGTGAAGCCATCAATGAATGACTGAGCCATTTAAATGTCTGCTTTTTAATGATGGAAGTCACAGGCCTGCAGATAGAAACACACTTCACCTATCCCTATAGCAACACTATAAGTGCATAAAGTGTCAGGTCATGCATTAGTATGCATTCACAGAGGATTGTACCTAAGGTAATGCAAATAAGGCTCATTAACATCAGAGTTCAGCACACAATCATTTCATAATGGTATTACAGATTAGCACAGCTGCACAACTAACATACACATATGGAAGTCTCGGTAACAAGGACTGCCAGCACACATGTTCCACATGACTACCATAATGTAACACATGACCTGGCAGTTGCCCAAATAATTGACATAATGCTATAATTACCCATTATGTTGCTCAAGGACACAACAAGCATGTTGCCTAGTACTCTGTTAGTGATATAATTGCCTAGCAAACTTACCTTAAACACAAGCCTTAATTTGAAGTGGAATGGGTACCCTCACCCTAGCTACAACAAGGCTGCCACAGCTCCCACAGTTACTCTTACAGCTTGTTGTCCTCCAAAGTGTTCACACTCTCTGCCTATGCCTATTGCCTGCAGCATCAGTTGCAGCCTGAAGCACACCCATCTGAATGTAAAAGTAGCTGCTACAGACATACCCTCTGTGATGACGTAGTTTCTTGACCCCAGGAATATTCAGCAGAACATATCATAAAGGACTTCTATTCTACATGAAGGCCTTATATCTTGTTCAGTAGTTGCATGCCATTGGCTTATTATACTGCAAATCAGCTGTGTTGACTGCAATTAGCATTTCAGAACCACAGATTGGTTAAAAGCCAATCACCTGGTAATGACAACCATGTTAAAAAAGCAAACAGATGGCTAGGTGAACCAGTCTGTATGAGACTTTTTCCACACAGTAAATGTGTTGCCAAAAACGTTATATATCTGCACATATCAACAGAGGAGTATTGAACTCCATCAAATATGTAACATTTTTGTTTATAACATGATGCACATGTGTGAATATACTTACAGGAATGGGAATTACAGCATTAAGCCTTTCTTAGAACTGTAATGATGACATGTCATTGATCTCCAGAGTTGTTATACCTACAGAAGACATACAATACATCAAGGGTGGAATGTTTTTTGTCAATGTGGCATACTGGTCTAGAAGGAATGATAGTGGTTGTAAGGTTGTAACAGCACACCACTATTTGTTTGGCACTGTTGTTTTGCCATATTATCAGGGGGGGTTGCCTTAGGGGACACACTACAATGGACTCCTGTGTTGGGTGTGTGATCATACAGCAGTATTTGTCATGGCACAGATGGGAATAGCTGACTATTGCTAGCATCTTAGTTGTATCCACCTGCTTAGTATGTTTGCACACTATGAAACATGACCTGTGCGATCAAACAGTGGATACTGCCAGCCATTCTGTTCTTGCTGTATCTCTACATAGTGTATTTCCATGTGTGTGATCCTGACATGTGTTCTCATTTTGTTGCCTTTCAGGAAACATGTATGTCAGATGCTGTGCCTCTTTTATGGATTCTGAGAACCATATAATCCTGGAAGGCCTCCATCAGCACTATGAACTCTTACTCTCCAGGAGGAGGTAATACAGGGAATAGCGGGAAGCACTGTGGGCTGACCTTGTCCATGATGTTAATGCCACAGGACACAAAGGAGGACATATGTGTAGGTTTGACACTGTGCAACAGATATGATTAATGCTGCACACAGAACAGCAGCAGATGTGGCCAAGGATTGTGGTATCACAAGTGAAGGGCCTGCAGCAGAACATCCACAATTAGCCACTGAGGAAGTCCTGGTGAACCTAGGAAAACATGACAGCTCCCAGGCATCCATCATATAATATATATATTGTAGATTTGGCTGCCACTGTTTCCATGCCAGAAGAGCATCCAGGTAGGCTTAGTTTGATCAGCATTAGAATACAGTAGCATTCAGTGTGTCAGGGTGTACATACTTTTAGTGGGTGTCAGTTGTTAGTTTTTTGCGGGAAGGAGTTTAACTGCAGTTTCAATCTCATGCTCATATTTTGACCAACATAACAATTAACAAGGTAGCTAATGTAAATGTGAGATATATGGACATATTACCCTGTTGTAGTGCAACATGCAGTGATATTTACATTACCACTCCCTCAGCTTTTCACAGGTCCATCAGGAATTAGATAAGGCTGTGATCCTGCTCCTAGTAAGCCCAACACTGTTTTGTTACAGATGTATATTTACTGCAATGTATACCCTAAAGTGTCATCCCAGGCCTGCTGGCTGGATTGCTGTACTCTCAGCATAACTGCCAACTGCACAGATATTTTCTGACTGCACCTTTAGAGTCATACCTATGCCTTGTAGGTGTGACAGCACTGATAGATGTGACAGTATTGTCAGGACATTACAGATTGCTATATGTGTCAACTGTGTAGAGTTTTCACAAATGTCAACAGTGTACCCCATTGTTATTGCTTATGAGATTGCTGTGTAAAGAGCTTTTATTTACAATTTACTATAGATGTTTGTGGGAAAAGTAATGTCCTTGTGTCCTACTATATGAGATTGGGGTTAAACAGGTCTGTAATAGTGACAACAATGTATACAGCTTTACATATATTGCAACATAGTACTGCCGAGCATAATAGTGCAGGTATTAATGTACTCCTTTTCCCCTTTTCATATCACAGGTGACATGGGGTGTTGATCTCTGTCCCCTACACAACCTGATGTCAGTGTCTCTTCAGACTCTGATGATGATGTTGGCCAAAGTGAGGCACAAGTGGGGGTTTCAGGTCTGAATTTGTCCCAGAGATTTACATTCCTCTTCTGCCCTCATTATCACTGCACGCAGTCAGTATGCCTACACATACCCAGTCCACAGAGGCCACAGATATTGGACAGTCAGAGGGTGGGGACATCAAACAGGAAAGTGTGGCAACTTTGGCTCAAGTGAGTGTAGAAACTGGCCATAGCCAGAGAGCTGGTGAGGTTCCACACAGGCAGATTGATAAGGGTGCTCATAAAAGGCCTGCTGTCCTTCCACCACCTGTTGCAGGTGTCTCATCACTGGTCACTCGGAGTATGTTTTGGGCCATCATGAAGGGACAGGCTCATTCTGAAAGGAACTCCAGATGAATGCCCAGGGTTATGGATGCAGAACAGTCTGATATCTGTAACTACCTCCAAAACATTGATGATACCCTGGATCAGTTCACTGATGCAGTGGAAAGAAGGTGGTCAGAGACAGATCACAGAATGTGTCTTGGAACACACATTGTCACATTGTCTGTAATAGAACATCTGGCTAGAGTTGAGCATTGGACTCGTGGATGTAGGTCAGCAACTCCATTTGCTGAGAGTCCACGTAGCAGTGCATAATCATGCTTCAGTAATGGCAGTAAATCTAGCACTCCAGAGGGGAGTGTGCTGTCCACATCAAGACATGGCAGGCCATGGGCTCATGGCCCCAGGCCTTCTCATGGAGGACACAGTCCCAGAAAAAAAGCAGCCACTGTCAGGTACTAACACTGCTTCTGATCTTGGGCATGGAGGTGCCAGTGCAACTCCTAGCAGAGTCAGCTCCTGTGTTCAGGGGTGGAGATGGTGAACTGTCAGCTCTACTATGCATGGTTCAAAGCTGTCCAACATACACACATGTAGGGATAGCACTGAACTTGACTGTGTTCATGCACATACTCACACACCACTGTCAAAATCAGGTCACCTACAGACACACACAACACATTTCCATGGTCCATCTTACCTGTTTCCCTTCGTGACTCACATACATGCTTTCAACCTATTGGGTGAGCCTAGGCCTCCTGCACCTCCACACAGCACTCTGTTCAAGTGATGATACCTGTGCCACATTACTGTCATCCTCATCATTAATGCAGGGAAATAACGCTATGTGTCTGATGTACAGGGTGAATATATAAATTAATATGTAATTGTGTAATGCATTGTTGCTTTGCCATGCTTCTTATACTTGTCACTGACAGATACTGTATGCTGACATTTGCCATGAGTAAGCCACACAGTTTTGTGTACCTTATGTTTTATGATGTCGTAATGGCTGTATACTTACAGAATGAAAGGTGTGTCTTGGACATGCTTATGCCTCAGTTGCAGGAGTCTGTAGGGGACACCTATGGATACACAGCAGCAATAAACCCATATACGTCACAGCACAGGATAGAATATCAGCACAGAAGAAAGATGTCATCAGCAAAGTACAGCACTATAGGTGCATGGCTCTATAGGTTCAAATGTGTATAACAGGACTAACAAGGACAATGGTGTCATTCAGCCTACTCATGCATCCCTAATTTATGAAAAGGTGAGATACCCTTGATAAATGTCACCAGGTCTTCAGGAGCTTACACATCTACAAATTATGGTGATGGAGATGACCCATCTACCAATTTCCTGTGTCCATTACAGACATTTGTCCTATACCAGTTATGATTGTCTTGTTCTACATCCCATTGTGTAAATTGCACATAATGTGCATTGCAGCAGATGTGCTTCACATGCATGGGGAGCCTGTTACATATAGGGTGTAGTGTCTATGTTGCATACCTGTGTCTCCAGCATGTACTATTTATACCACAGTAATGCTGTAGGTGTGTAGAGCTGGAGAACAGGTAATACATGTTTTAGTTCTATCCTGGATAAGCAGGAGGTACACAGCCAGATCTGACACATCCCTATATGGTAGACATACACATTCCCAAAGCATGTAGAAGACAGCCTACACATGTATGGTTTTGACACACACTGTTAGCTACAATGTCTATTTGTTTACCATGGAACCTGACAGGCTGCTACAGTTGTAAGATATCCCTGTGTAATAACATAGCAAAGGTGACATTGCACTCAATGATAGGTGTGATGAGTACCAAATACAGTATAACAATGACAGTATGGGATTTACATGCCATACCCTTCTGTATAGGTTGTACAAAATTGAATGGATCCTTACATCTTACTGACCAGTGAATGTCAAAGGCTACATTACTCCCTATGTCGATAAGTCCATGAGTAATGACTCAACTGTGTGTGGTGTGCAGACACTATTGTATTTTCCAGGGGTGGATGACTTCCAAAAGGAACTATGGTCAGGTGGCATGATGCCAGGGTAATCCTATGGGCTAGGCTTGTAAAAGATCTAGGGCCACAAGCCTAGTACACACCTATGAGCCTATGAACCTAGTGTGCAGTCCTTGGCATTTACTATTTTGTCAGTGGCTCTAAAAACAACTGAATGTGTGTCTCAGGCTAGCCTGGATAACTGTTAATTCTGAGTGGGATTCAATGACAGCTCCTAATATGCAATCACCTGCTAATGTAGTCAGTCAGAGGTCACTGACAGTGGCCATGAATGCAGAGAAGGGAATCATACCTCTCAACCTAGAAACTTCAAAAATCTGGACAAGGCCCATGAAAAATAGGTACAAATCTGTACACTAATTAACATAAAATTTACATACACAATTATGTAACCACACCCACCCCATTGGAATTGTGGGACATCAACTTTTAAACACAAACTGAACAAGCAACCAAAATATGATAATGAAACACAAAATAAGCAGAAGAACAATAGCGTTTTATTTATATTAATATCTGAACTTGTGCAAAACTAAATTGTATTTAACTGTAGCTGCCAGTCTGAGAGATACAAGAAACAAAATTATGCACTGTATCAAACGTCACGTCAGTAATGGATTAAAATCAGCAGAAGCCAGAAGGCACAGGTGCAGCTCCACAGAATTAATTTAGTTATTGACTGCCGATATTATGGCTTTTTGCCTCTCAATCTGTTAGAGCAAGAAGTCTAGACAAAGTCACAAATGACATGGGGGACCAAACAAAGGCACAGAAATACAGTGACATTTTTAAATACTGCTATTCCAAACAGACTGTGCTGTGGATAGAACAGATTTTTCATAGCATAGTATGATTTTTTTGAAGGATGAAGTCTGAAAATCAAATACAATGTCAGCTACCTGCCACTGTTTTCTGACTTCAGTTCAGTCCTCAGAGGTCTGCTACGACTGCCAGTGATTTGCCAGAAAACTACAATTTTATAAGAAATTGACTTATAGCAAAAAGCCAAAAGCTTAATTTCTTTCTGTAGTTTCAAATATGAAACATTTCCCCCAGACCCCTTTAGAATGTTTGCAAGTATGCACAAGCACCAAAATTAAACATTTCCCCCAGCAATCCATCCCTTCAGCAGCTTCCAGGTACGCACGTGCACCAAAATGAAACATTTCCTCCAGCGATCCATCCCTTCAGCATCTTCCAACTATGCACAAGCAAGCACCAAAATGAAACATTTCACCCAGGCTCAGTTTTGATCAGTTTCTCCTTAATTCTCAATGTAAACTAAACTTTAATATGGTCATCTAACTCCATCACTTCAATACTGCACTTATATATTTCTATCAATATCAGTATATTGCATCAAATTCTGTACAAACATTAAATAACTTACAGTACAAAATAAATACATTTCTGTAACCTAGACCCAAACCATATTTCTCAACTTCATTGCCTAAAAATTCAGGACAAATCAAAAATAATATGGAGGGTCAGGGGCCAAAATCAGGAGCAATTTTTGAATATTACTTTAATTTTAAAAGTTAATAGAATTATGTTTGGCACCAGCTTGCATTTTCTGAATAAGAAAAAGGATGTAATATAATGTCTGATGTTATTGACTGACTGTGATTGTCAGTGATTTACCAGAAATTTAAAACTATTATGAGGTACAGGGCCAAAAGGGAAAACTGGAGAAATTAAGAAAAATTCTAGACTGTTGAGAGGTATGACCCAAATTATAAGATATAATAATAGTTATAATATAACTCAATCATTATTTGCAACATCTTAAAATATTTGTTCCCCATTCACCAATCCTCAGAAATCATAAAAGTCTATGCTCCATCTTTGTGTGTTTACTTCACTTTATTTTGCTGGAGGTCTGGAGTATGAGTTGTGGGCTAGTTATTTTACTCAAATGCTGGATATGTAGTACCTATGCACCAAGGTGTGTCATTTCTTAACAATTATGTGCTTTCGGGAGGTCCTTAGTTAACTACAGGTTGAATACAAGTTCTTCAGCTTTAGGTGTTAGACAGTTAGACTAAATGTATTGCTAACTAACTCATTCTATAAACAGCATATTTCTGCAAGGTACATTTTGTTGTGGTTATTCCAAATGTGCCTCTTGTAAATAATGTGACTACTTTGCTTAGCATACACCTGTGACCTAAGCATTTGTATTTTTTCTGTCACTTGTCCTTTTAAATAAATATATAAGCATCTGAAGAGATTAAATGAAATCTGTCTGTGCGAGAGTCATTTGTGGAAATTTGCCTCTGTCTTTGCCCATATAAGTAGCTCATAGTGGCTGAAGGAAGTCTTTGGGTAGACTAGACTACTTACAAATGAAACCAAGAAATAGTATTAAGAATGGATGCATTGCAAACTGCAGCACAGGCCAATGGTGGAGCCAGCCTTGTCATTATGTATTTATCCCTTGTTCTCTCTTGGTGACACACAAACTTCCAGGGAAGACATTTCTTTTAACGAGTTAGTTGAGACCAGGAAAATATGCGCGCCACTACTGGAAGTTCAAAGTGTGTGTGTGCATGTGGGTTGATGTCACCGCTCAACATTACAGGCATCCCAGGCAAGCAACGACAGCAGAAACAGTAGTTGCAAGTAAGGGACGGGAAATCAGCTGCTGCTTGAAAGGAGTTCAAGAGACCAGCTCAGGTGCAGAGCTGTGGAAATTCAACAGTGCTTAATAAGCTTATCCAGAATTAATCTGTCTCAACTTCTCAAGTACCTACCAAAGCTGGATGCATGCATGGTTCCGGTGGACACTGATATGTAACAAGAGGAGATCTGCTACTGACCTACTGTAGTTTCTTGAACCATGCTACCCTTCCTCCAGAAAGGGAACAATGCTTGAGAAATGGCATGACTGGCAGAGGTGGGAGTAAAGACCATGAAGTGTCTGAACAATCTTATAGAAATCCAGTTAGTGTGGTAACGCACCAGAAAACTTACCTGCTGCTGCCCTTTCTGAACATACTAATGTTTCAGCTTACCTCCGTGTCGCCAGCTAGAGCAAGCAAATCCATTCAAGTCTTCTTCAACACCCTCTAAATAAAGTCCGTTCGAGCCTTCTAACAGCAGAGCTCTTCTAAATAAATCCTTGACGAGCATACCCACTAAATAAAGTCCGTTCAAGCAACAGCCGAGCCCTTCTAAAATCCTTGCTGAGCAAGACTTCCTTTCCGGCTGGTTTGTTCCCGCTCGAAAAGCATTTGAACCAGCCGGAAACCCGGAAATATGTGCACAGCAAACTTAATTCCGACAGGCTGGGAGCCCTGACGATCTGACGTCATTGCGCATGTGATGATGTCAGCGAAAGCGCGAAAAATAAAAAAACAGTGTGAAAAAAATTTAAAAAAGAAAGAAAAAAAATCGGAAATGAAGGGGTGCCACTCGGGAATCGTGGCACCCCAGTATTTGGACCCCAAAACTCGGTAAAATCCGAGTAATTCGGGACAGTTGGGAGGTCTGAAGGGAATGGCTACAAGGGGTACTTTATTAATGATGTCTGAGGGAAGTCCACTGATGACTAGCATCATTGTAGTGTAGTTCTACCCAATGCTATCTTCCCAGATTATGACTATCAGACACTTGGCTATCAACCAGCTGACATACCACTCTGTAAATAACCTATACAGTTTCCAGCAAGGCCTGCTGGCCTAATATTGTCAAACACCTTGTCAGGCCATGTTAGGTGAAGTGAGTCATATTTCCATCATCCATTGCATAGTGTAACTCTCAATGAGGTCCACCAGTTAGGGTAGGTAGGCATAATCTGCCCTTGAGCAAAACAAACTGTGTTTGGTTCAGTGTCAATAGGTGTACGACATTGTTACTGATCATATCCATACTAACTCCTTTCATGGCTTTACATATCAGATGACTGAGAGATCTGGGGACACTGCTTAGCACTGTATGCTAGTTGTCCTTTGTGCAACTAAGTATTGCAGTTACTTCTATCATGTTCCAAGAAAAGAGTCATCCAAGGTATCTGTACAGAGCACAAACAATGGAGGGAAGCATAATATATATACCCTGTGAATGTAAGGCAGGAGGTTTTACACAGGTATTCTGCAGTTGGACACTACTCAAGTGGTGTGTACTGAAAGGACACAATTCCCTTGTGAGGAATGTGGAAATCAGGGGAGTCCCCTGAATTGCTGGTGCCTGGCTATTACAAATTCTGGTCTCACTGCAACCACTCTGTCACGGGATACCATGTTCTGATACTTTTTCTGTCATCACAAGCAAAATGCTACTATGAAGCTCATGATGAGAAGGAGGACACAGCCTGTTTGTTCATAGACATAGTTGTCCCACATCATGACAGGCTCTGTAGGCTTCACATACCCTTCTCCAGGTAGATGCCTTGAATAGCAACCTGAGCAATCAGTTGGCTTTTGCATGTATTATTCCTTCTGTGCCAGGGTTGGTTTTATGTTACTAGGGAACTGACCAGTTGGTGATTAGGAGCACAGCACCAGTGTCACAATATAATGTGCAATGTCCAGTGACATAGATGTCCAAGCTTGCTGAAACAAGCAGCAGAGTGGCATTTATCCATCTTAGGTGATATTTTCACAGCAATTCATGCATCCTGCTCTTCAACAGATTAATGGTGGATATCTCCATGACCTGGCTGTTAATACTACTGCAGAGGACTGGCCATGACTGGCCATGTTTGGCCAAAATGTATCCACCTGCCACATGTCCTAGGTATGTCATACTGTACAGTTATGTACCCAGAATACATGTCTGTGTCCCCACATCATGTCACACAACAAACAGCTTGCTGTCTGGTTGCTTGACAGGCACTGTACTCTTGCAAGGCCAATGTAATGTCAGCAAACTTGAATAAGTCTTCTGTGAATACCTATATCATCACTGCAAGTAGTGCCTACAAACACTGTGTTTTAGGCTGTCAACCCCAAGGGTGTGGCAGCATGACCCCAACTTTGCAGGACTTGTATAGTGTCACATTTGTAGGTATGATATTGGGACCAAGCCTAATGACAATATTATGGTCAATCCAATGTCTACATGGCTGGCAAAGCATTGTATGGCACACTGTCAGATGTTGTGCTACCTTAGGGGACCTACAGAAAGGTGAAATGTTGCATTTCACCATATGTCATGACACTGCCTAATGGCTGCATGCTGTGATGTACACACAAGCATGACTGTATTGCTAATGACACTATCAATGACTGCTGGTGAGGTGTGGATAGTGTCCCAACCCCTCTACTCCTATGCTACACAAATACAACATGTGACACATGTGACTGTATTTCAAACCTTGATTGCATGGTGTCTCACACAACAGTCAGTACATATGGCAATAACCATTTTGCCAACATGCACAGCTCACCTCATGCACCACCCACACCTACATCGCACACACCTGCATGTGTGCAGCTCCTTACCAGACACATTCCTGAACAACAGACACCTCAGAAAATCCTACCTCTTGTGAGCACAGTACACATAATAGTGCATGCATCACTGTCTCACAGGTCAAACACCTGAGGCAAAATGCAAAATCAAACCTATTAGTCATAGGTTCTTACATCGTGAGACATATTGATGTCCATGTCACCAGACTACATATGAGAAAGGATGGAGTTAACTGTCTATGGGTTGACATGATACGCCATACCACACATTGCTGCAACTCAAGGAATATCAGGTAACATAATGATGGCATCATAGTTATTGCAGGTGTGTATTAGTAGGGACATACATTACCGGACTGAATGCAGACACATGACTGAGCTTAGACACTCTGTGTCTCTCGCGGGTATGCCCATAGCTTTTAGCTGCATTTGACTCTCACCTAGGACGATGCCTCAATACACATAGAAAATGATGGGCGTCAACAATTGCCTTAACATGTAGTGTCATTGTAAGGGGTTCCACTACATGTCTGCTCAACAGACGTCAATGCTTTGCCAGACATGGTCTTCATCACTCACCCCTGGGATTTTGAGTACTGGCCAGACTGCAGGCACCTCCACATAACATCTTGTAGGCATTGTCTGGAGGGTAAACTTTCCAATGAGAACGCCATCTTCATACATCACGGTTATGCTGGTACATGCTGGGAATGGCAACACTAAATACCACTCAGTGGAAGGTGTCCCCACCTTGGAAAATGCAGAGATTTTTGCAGTCAAAGACACCAGGTTCAAGGCTGTGGACAGCACCACAGCCACACTAGACTACATGTCCTTCCACATGTTCAGACTTCATACTGACAGTGTGCAAGGTAATGCAGGTGCTGTATACATATTTATTAAGGAGAGATACACATCCACATTTAGTGAAACACTGTGATTTCCCAGAGACACTGCAGATACTATTCACTTCTAATAAGGCACCTAATCAAGCCATTGCCAGCTACAGGAGCAACTCCATGAATTCAGACACCCATTGTGCTTATTTGAATGTATGTGTGTCTATCAAGATATATCAGTATACCATGGTTTGGGGTGGTATTAAGTAACCACAAACTGCATTGCTTAGTCATGCTGAAGCTCACTTGCCCAAAGGTAAACCTATGTCTTTAACTAGAATGCCCTGGATCAGTGGCTTGACATCCCTGCAAGGAGACTCAGCATAGTGCATCATGTGTTTACCATTTTGGGTGACCACTGCAGCCCTCCACTGTGAGGTCCTCCCTGGTAAAATATGACCACAGGTCAATCTCATTAAAGCTATAAAAAACAAGTAATCTCCATGGTATCCCTGAAGTCTCAGACAATCCATTAAACAAGTATAGTTGGTCCAAAAACAAAACAGTGTAAGAAACTTCTCTGTATGGAAGATTTTCAATCCATATATATTTCAACTTAGGACAAATTTAAGTTCACTACTTCTGCTACCATTATCTGATCTGATTAATATACAGTGACTAACTAGATAGATATTGATTGAAAATCTTCCACATAGAGAAGTTTCTTACACTGTTTTATTGCTCATTAAAACTACCAGACCTAACCACCCCCACCTTGCAGAAAATACAGAAATATACTTCAACAAAGCAATTTATTACATCCTATGGGATGGTTTACATATACTGACTGCACCAGCCATCCTCAGATGGAACAGAGAAGTATGCAGAGCCCTACACCCATGCATTGTGTAAGCAGCAGTACAACTGCATAGACTTGACTGTACCTGATTTGAGGAACACAAGCTCCTCATGACACAACAAACCTGCTTGGTGGACAACTGCCATTAGCAGGCTGTACAATAAGAGGTGGAAATTGCTGTGTGACAGTTGGGATAAGGGTGCCTCCCCCCAAAAATGGAGCCACAACCTCCTCAGCTAAAACAAGCATATAGTGTTGTTGTGACATTGTGTAGAAACACTATGTGACAAATTTAGCCTCCCACAAAAAGAAGAACCACAACATACAGTGTAGTTACATGTGTAACCCCTCAGAGGGCAGGCCCAGATTATCAGTGAACTTGGACTTAATGATATCATATAAAATGGGTCTGTACTCATAGCTAGGTTTTGTGTCAACTTCATTTCCCTGCCCCCACCACATGTGCCGTATGACATTGCTACAACCTGTACCATACCTTCCATATCTACAGAGTAGGTCATAACTGGCCTCTCTAAGGGGGATATCCAGCATTTATTGGACATGCTAACATCCCAGGCTGCATCCTACATGGGATCCATCAAGAATTACTAACACCATTGGGAAATCATTGCAATCGTACTGTAACCACTGGCTGCATTCCTGCTGACTGGACAGCAGCAACTGTTATCTCCTTGCAGAGAGGTGGTGCATCCACCAACTGCAACTATAGACATATCTTTCTGAGTCGCCATATCTGTACACCCGCGGGGCAAATCATCATGGAGCTGATCAGCAAACATATATGTGATCTACAAACAGTTGACTGCACACAGTTTCAATTTCTGACAGGGAGATCACGGCTGCTAAACGTGGTGGACATGTCCGAGGTAGTCACTAAGGACCTGGTTGAGGGGACATCAGGGCATACAACCTCCTGGACTTAGCCAAGACATGTGACTCTATCCCCCACTCAGGCATCATTGACAAAAGCACCCACTTAGACATCCATGGTAATATCATTATAGGGGTCACTAAGTGGCTCAGTGATGCATACATACTCAAAATGGAGAAGATGCACATACTCAAAATAGGGATATCCATCTCTAATAGCTGACCTGTCAGCAGCAATGTTCAACAGGGTTCAGTCCTGTGTCCTCTACTGCTTGAAATCCATTTAACCATGATATAAGTGAATTGTGAATGTCTGTGGCCGACAACATTGGCTGATGTCTGCAAACTGTGAGTAGTCACAGACTCTGTGAGTTATGTCAATATCCTACTAGAGGGTATTGATGAACACATGCCTGTTGATATGTTAATGGCTGTAAACTCCATGGAAATATATATGTAGTATCATTTCCATCAGTAACACCTATGTTCCCAAGTAGCACATCAGTCGCAACATGTGATGTACTGTACATACTCCGGGGTACTAGACCTGGCCACACAAGTCTGGTCACACAGATTTACTCCTAATGTACCTGAGGTCACCATGTCTTCCCAGTGGTAAGATGGGAATCATATGTCATAACTGAGGGCACAGTCACCTGAAATTGACATACTCATAACCTCCATGTGCTCTACCCTCAGTATGCCAATATTTGAGTGCAATGGCCATTTGGTAATGTACCTTTCCAAGCACTACTAGCATTTGCACACAACACAATGGTCCCTCACAAGGGATCTTCACGTCTTCAGTATTTCTTCAATGGTAGTTATCTGAAATCAGTGCCATTGCAGACTGTGGCATACAGACTACTCAGATGTGATCTTTCCTTGCATGCAGGGCAATGTATGACCCTGCTTAATTGGAAATGCTGCATAATTGTAGGTGGCATGGTACATGGATTACTCACTCTAAGAACACTAACCTAGCATGTGACATTAGTAATACATGCTGGTGGGAGAGATCTCTCTAGCAGACTTTACCACACCTTTCAAACAGAATCCTGCCTAATGGCAAACAGAGCACCTCAGTGGACCTTGTCAGGTGCCATCTGTATGATTGGCTAGGTGAATGTCATTTCACCACAGGGCTTCTGCCTGTGTCCCTCGTGGACAAGAGTAATATGTGCTGGTCATGTAAATAAGGGCATAAACTTGGCTATGATTATGAGGGTTGTTGGGCCATTATCACATTAAAGTTCAAAGATCCTATGATTCCATAAGCTGATGTAAAATGCCCTAATAGCCACACACAAACCTGGCTACATTGAGGATAGCACCACTTACAATTACTATTTATGGGACATGGCACAGCGTGCACGTGCGCACACACACACACACACACACACACACACACACACACACACACACACACACATACACTGCAAGTTGGCTGCATGTAGATTAGAGCACTTACCTATCTAATGGTACACACTACAGATTACAGTACGTGATACACATGCTACACCTCAAGTCTACTATTACTATCTCTTTAGGATGTCTTATGCCTGATGACATCAGCTGACCTAGTTGTGCTCAGGCATTTGGAGGCCCTCATCACCTGCTACAACCAAAACACTACAAAACCCTACCTCTTTCTAAGTTACTGTGGTGATCATATTTATGTCGTATGGAGATACATACACACTGAGTGGTCTGGAGTAAGATTAGGACCCCTACCAATCTAGTCTTACACACTATAGATCACAGTAATTATTGCACGCAGCATGGCTTATGTCTGACATTACCATGGCAGTTAGTATTCTTAAGGTAGATGACATCAGCAGGCCTTGTAGAAGAGAGCAGTTTAGAAACCAGAAGCAACGTACAGGGCCAAAAAGTACAGAACCATTGCAGTTTGATAGTTAATGAGGGATTCTTACCTGTTTTGCAGGGGGATACACATGCACAAAGTGGCCTGGAGTGAGATTAAAACCCCTATCTATCTAGTCTTATACACAATAAATCACAGTGATTACCACACACCACAGCTGACATCTGCTTTATACATGACTACAGGCAAACTACTTGTGGATTATACAAACTAGGCTTGTGTTGAACAGCATCTGTGGCCTGCAGAGTGATATTGCTTCATACTGTTTTCTGCATCTATTAGCCTAGAAATCAGATTATGGTTATTTATCCTAGCTATGTGGTTACAGTTACCAGTTTGGCCATATGTGGCTGCTTGCATTTGGATGGGCAAGAACAATGTGCCCTGTCCACCATGCATGTCATGCGTAGACAACATTATACATTACACCACCTGCTCAACTGTTGCTGTATGTGTGATGACATCTAGCAGGCACAGGGGCCTGTAGGTAAGTGCATTATGTACTGTTGAGCCCTTACTTTGGATCTTTTGAGCAACATTATAGATATGTGATACTGCAGCTTTACTTACTGCAATCAGGGTATGTAGGACAATATAGACATCCACACACATATGTATGGATATAACAGGGATACATATATATAAATATAGCTGTGTGTATGATATATATATATATATATATATATATGTGTGTGTGTGTGTGTGTGTGTGTGTGTGTGTGTGTGTGTGTGTGTGTGTGTGTTATGTACATATACGCGGAGAGACTGAGATGTATATTTTTATATATACATATATATAGGTATATATATATATATATATATATATATATATATATATATATATATATATATATTTGTACATACTGAGAGATAGAGATACGGACAGAGAAATACTGACAGACAGATATTTATATGTATATGTATGTATGTATAGACAACTCTATATATAACAGGTCGTTTTGAGCAAGGGGAAACAGAATTGTGCTCTGTTTATGTGCATGAGCATGCCCAGTGGGATTGTCATTACTTATAAATGACTCCAGCCCACACCTACCTGTACTCCAGTATGGGATTTTGTGTGTTATAAATAATGATATCTGTTCTGTCCCTGTTTCTGCAGTACTGCACTTCAATCAAATTGTCCACTGCATTCTTCAGCTGTCTAATGTAATTAATATGTGACAGAGGTTAATAATGTTACACCACATGCACACTGACAGTCTGTAAAAATAAACATTATAATAATACCTCACATTCAAAAGATGTAGATATTTACACACTGAGTTAATCAGAGGAAGGGCACTGAGCAAACTCGGATCTGTAATATATAACATTAAGTATCCTGTTTTTTGCTTATTTTTACAAGTTATATATAGCACTTGTATTGCCTGCTGCATACTTTTCTAGCTAGTTTCACTGTGTGTGTGAGGTTTTAACTGGAAATTGTCTGCATTTATTAAGCATCTGTTTGGGTTTTTTGTTCTAATTTCCTGCCAAGGAGTGTATCATATAACTTGTTTTGCAGTTGAAAGCTTTCTCTAGAGACTCCTTGCTCCTTTATCTGTTTAAAATTTTCATTTAAAGGCTCACTGCTGGTTTCTGCTGTGATAAACATTTCTGCTGTGTTTTTCTACCTAAGTAGTGTGGGTATTGTTAGCATTGTCCATATTCAGGCTTGTGTTTTGGGCCTAGTTGTTGTAGAGGCTGTGTGTCTGAGCACATGTTCAAGGCCATCTTAGTTTTGTCAAAGCCATACTGCATTTCAGTGAGAGGGGATTGTTTATGGTCATTGGCTGATTGAGGTTACCTGCACTACGGCTTGCAGTAAGCACCTCATTGGTTCTTTCAAGCTTTTTTTAATGTTGTTTCAGGTTTCAACTTTCTGTTACCTAAGAAGTTAACTTGTGAGTGTTTTTGCCATTTCACACTGAGCTAATCGGAGGTAGGGCACTGAGCAAACTTTGATCTGTAATCTAGAACATCAAGTATCCTATTTTTTGCTTATTTTTATGAGTTATTTATAGCACTTTTATTGTCTGCTGCATACTTTTCTAGCTAGTTTTACTGTGCGTGAGGTATTAACTGGAAATTTTCTGCATTTATTAAGCATCTGTTCGAGTTTTTTGTTCTGATTTCCTGCCAAGGAGTGTATCATATTGTTTCCCACCGTCCCTCTCTAGTGGTATTGTGTTCTTATACTTGGTGGCTTTGCAGATGCCCTCTCCTACTGTATATTTGATCTGGGACACTCCTCCCAGTCTAGTGTCATTACCTCATTCTACCTAATCCAGTGAGAACATTTACGAAGGCCAACCCACTTAGTTTCTGCTCCTCCTTTCCTTTTTCCACATTACAAAAAAAATTCTAAGCTTGTTTTCTGCTTTTCCTGTAAGTAGTCTAGTCCAGATACACATTTGCTGTATCGAGGACTGTTTGTAAGCTTCTGAGCCCCCAAGCCTTTCTCTGTTGGAGGGAAACCTTCTAGCTTAATTTTGCTTCTTAGAACTAGCCATTGTTTTAGTTTCAGCACTCAAATCTGTTTCTTTGAGCTCAGCACTTGTTCAGAACTCATTGTAAGTGTTAAATAAGCTACAGATTACTACAACACTCAACTTTCCTCATCTGTCTAGAGGAAAACAGTTTTTAGTACTTAATAAATAAACACCTATCCAGGCATGTCTTAGGGTCAGCTCCTGGTGTTTTCTCCTATCTACCTGATGAATCTGGGCATCTTTGGACAATGCAGCAATTGCCTCATGTCCATAGACAACCGTCTCCTTCTACCACCCAACACTACAACCTGTGAGAGATGCACTTATATAGCCAAACTGGAAGCAAAGCTCTCTTCACCCAAAACTGGACTAGACAGTCAAGAGGAGAAGGTAAACACTTGCACCACACCACACTCATCACATAGTCCCTCAAAACCTACACCACCAAAACACACACATAGAAACACAAAACCCACACATACATTCATGGAGGCTCTCAATAAAGATCTACCCAAGCAACAGGGACCTCCAAAGCATAAATACAAGAAACCTCCACTCCTCAACACAACCCAAATGACACATAGCCCACAAACTCAGTGTGCCACTCAATCACAGCCCATAAGGCATAACAACGTATCCAACACTCTAGTCATAGGTGACTCTATAGTCAGGCACACTGATGTTCCACTCACCAGGCTAAGCAAGGAAAAAGTTACTGTCAGCTGCCTGTCGGGTGTCAGGATCCACCACATAATGCATGCACTCAGGTCACTCTACAAGTACAAATATGACTCTGTCATTGTCCATGTTGGTGTGAATGACCTGAAATTTACTTCCCTGGACTACATGAAAAGAGACATGGAGGAGATGCCAGATCTTGTAGCCAAGGCAGGTATGACCCTAGCCCTGAGTAGCATCCTGCCATCACCCAGAATGATACCACAGTACAATGACAAAATGATTGACTTCAACAATTGGCTAAGCTTCTGGTGTCATTCTAAGGGGATCCAGCACCTGTTGCCCTTGGAATTCTGGATACTGGCTAAGGCACTTGCCATCACTATAGAGCCTTTTTTGGCAAGGTTCAAATGACAAATTCACCACCATAACAGGTACAAGCAAGCAAAATCTGAGGGTAATGCTACTCAATGCTAGAAATCTAAACCACAAAATGCACTCACTAGAGGCACTCCTTAAAATGGAAAACATTGACATCTGTGCAGTGACAAAGACCTGGTTCAAGGCTCCAGAGAGCACCCCTGCATTTCCAGGCTATAATTCATACCATACCTTTCAGCTATCTAACCTGGAAGGGAACACTAAAGGCAGAGGTGTATCCATATTCATTAAGGATATCCACACCTCCAGGCTAGTTGCTCAGCATAATGCATCCGAGATTATCCAAGTGCACCTAACTCTGGGCAAGACAGCCATCCAAATTGTAGCTTGCTACAGATCCTCCCAAGGCCACAGGAGTCCCACTCCTCATTTCTTTATACAATGGAAATTATTAGGGGACAACCTATCACCCTAATAATGGGCGATTTCAGCTACCCCACCATTAACTGGGAAAACTACTCATGTACCAACTCTTGTGCTCAACGTTTTCTGGAATTCAGAAATTCAAGTGCCTTGGATCAACTTATCCACACCCCCACCAGAGGCAGCAATATCCTAGAACTGGTCATTACCAACATGGGTAACCAGTGTTCCACACCACAGGCCAAGTCATCGTTGGTCAGATCCGACCTCAAGCTAATCACCCTAGACATCCACATCTAACCTCCACCCCCCATTAGGGAAACCACCGTAAAAATTTTCTCTAAGGTCAACTTCATGCTTCTTAAGACAGAAGTGGCAAACATCAAGATACCCATGCCGACGGACAATAGAGGTACGACTGTTGAATCCTACACAAATGCTCTTTATAAGCACTTACATGAGTGCATGGATTGTGCAATCCCTAACAGAACCAAGATGCTATCCTCCAAAAAAAGGAAGCCAATCTGGTGGTCCCCTGCCATAAACAAACTCTACAACAGAAGAAAGAAACTGTTGCAAAAAAGATTAAAATCCCATGATTGGAGGAACTCCCTGGTCAGCCTCAGTAAGATGTTGAGATCCCTCATAAATTCCTCCACAGCTAGTTATGAAAACAAAATCGCCACTGATTCTGAAGACAGCCACAAAGCATTCTACAGCTATGTCAATAATCTCAATGATACCACCCAGATCTGCTCTGAGTTACAGCACAATGGCACTAAATATACAGAACCAACTGGTATTGCCAACATCCTGGCAGATAAGTTCAGTGCTAACTTTACCCCCCCTCTCATCCCCTAAAATGTCCATCTCTATACTGGAAGAATGCAAAGTTCCTGTAATCACGGCTTCACAGGTAAAAAAATACACTCTCCAAAGCCAAGAACACAGCATCCATGGGAACTGACAACATCCCAGGCTGCATTCTATATGAACTACAGAATGAACTGGCACCCCATTTAAGTACCATGTTCAGTCATAGCCTCACCTCAGGCTTTGTGCCCCCTGAATGGCGCACAGTGACGGTTATCCCACTCTACAAAGGCGGAGCCAACACAGACCCTGAGAACTACCGCCCCATTAGCTTGACGAACTTGGTCTGCAAGGCTATGGAACGTATTATCATGGAACTTATAAACAATGACACTGGTAATCTCCAAACTCAGGAACCATACAGTTAGGGATTGTAAAAGGCAGAGCATTTCTCCTAAACCTGATAGACTTCTTTGATGCAGTCACCAAAGCAGTAGATGTGGGTAAGGTGGATCACACAGCCTATCTAGATCTCACCAAGGCTTTAGACACCATCCCCCCACTCTGGAATTATAGATAAACTCACTAAACTAGGTATAAAGCCCTATGTCATAAGATGGGTTGCCAACTGGCTCATTGACAGAACCCACACTGTGAAAGTAGCAGACTCCAAATCCAGCTTCAGACCAGTGACAAGTGGAGTACCACAGGGTTCAGTCCTGGGTCCTCTCCTGATTGGTGTCTACTTCACTGAAGTACAGGTAACATAGAGGGTATTTGGCTAATGAAGTTTATAGATGACTGCAAACTAGGAGCCATAATCGAAACTCCTAACAATGTAGACATACTACAAAAGGGCCTCACTGAGACAGATGTCTAGTGTCAAAGCCATGGCCTCAAGTTCAGTGCCAAAAAGTGCATTATCATCCCTTTTTGGTAAAAACTCTGTACCCATGAACTACCACAAAGTCAGTAGAAAGTGTGATAAGAGACCTTGGGACACAAGTGGACAGTTGTCTCTCCATTGATAATCACATCGCCACAGTAGTCAGTAAATCATTCTACATGGCACACCTCATCACAAAAGGTTTCTCATTCAGGAAAAAAGTAGTCATTGTTCCCCGCTACGCATCCCTCATTAGACTCATTATAGAAGTACAATTCCCCTTTTGGTATGCACCTCACAAAACATCTACAACAACTGGAAAAGCCACAGAAATACCTCACAAAGAGGATTACTGGCCTCAAACAGATGCCCTATGTAGACCGTCTCAAAAAACTCCAGCTTTACTCCGTGACATATTGTCTACTCAGAGGTAATCTCTGGCTAACATACAAAGCTATTTCAAACCCAGAGCTGTTTGACATGCTCCACTTAAAGAATCCCAATCCCTCCGAGTTACATGCTCTAGGGAACTAAACCTTGTTACCACAATAAACAGAACATGTTGGAGGGATAGATTCCTATCCCAGAGACTTCCCATACTCTGGAACAAACTACCTATCTATACCACAAACTGATAAATACCACCATTGCAGGTTGCTGCACCTCTAAAAAGCTCCTAGTAATCCAGAGGTTACATTCAGGACTCCTAATAATCAAAAAAATGTCTGTAAAGAACTCCAATAAACAAAAATACCAAACAGGAATTTTATTAAGCTTAAAACCAAGCTTTTCGTCGGCGCTCTGCACCAACTTCTTCAGAAAGCAAACTAAAAACAAAGAACAATACATCTGCCCCATTATTTAAGCATCATAGCTCCACTCAAACACTCCCCCTTGTGGACACACCTGAAAATTGCACATCAATGCACTTAAAAAAAAAACACAGAAAACTGTGCATCACCATTTGTATAAGATCAACATGACCAGCCCTGAATATTTATAATCAAACTAATACTTTAAATTTACGCCACCAACATAGCATGTATACAATCTTAAATACCTGGTAGACACTATAAACACACAAGTGGCAAACCCAGGAAAAGTATATGCGTGTAGCGCCTGTTTTAAAAAAGTCATGTAAATAAATCAAAATGCCATTCAGATGGTAACACAACTCGATGGAAGACTACAAACCATGAGTTGATATAAAATATACAAAATACATCTATGAGTATACCTTGGAAATGTATGCTTAACATTGTTATGTTGCTATCATAACCATCTGATAATAGTAGCAGTATTAGTAGCAAAAACAAAAAAAAAAAAGTTACATATTATATATTGATTGTATATTGTGTGTAGCGGCCGGTACTAGGAGGCTGACGTCCCTTACATAAAAGACTATTCTGATGAACGATCAAACTACACATCCCCCGCTTAAAATAATGGACCACAATGTAACCATTGATAAAGACATTAAAAATAAAACCAATAGTAACAAAGTAGCACTAATCCATTTTAACAATCAAAAAACGAAGAAATAAACAATCCCCATAAAATAGCTAAAAAGGTGGTCATTCCCAAGGGGATTAAATCAGTCTAAGAAGCTTCACCTAACTAGGCTTCTCAGTTTAAGAAAGCAACTAATAGATAGCATGCTGTTTAGTCCAGGTAGGTGGTAAGCTTCCAATTTCAGTTGCCACATCAACTCCTTGCATTCAAGTCTCAGAGAATCAGGACCCCCTGTGCCTCCGTCACAAAGTTGGTCAATCACCAAAAATGAAAATTCATGACCTGGGTTGTCTAGAATGTGTTTAGCCAGCGCATTGTCTACTTTCCCCTTCTTGATGGCATATAAGTGTTCGTATAACCATTCTTGTAGCTTCCTGTCGGTCTTGCCAACATAGAAGCTAGGGAAAACAGAACACTGGGCCAAATACACCACCCAATTGCTAGCACAATTGAATCTTCCTTGAATAAGAAACTTTTTGTCCTTAATGCAAAAGGCTGTGTTTGCTTTAACATATCTACAGTACCTGCACATGTTACACTTGTACATCCAAGATCTGGGGGAGGTACCAGATATTTTAGACTCCAAAATATTTTTGATGTTAAGGCCCCTCCTGAAAGTGACCTTAGGGTACAATGCCAGCCCAGGTACTCCTGTTGACTCAGTGGTTAATAAACAGCAATTCTTCCTTATGATGGACACAATGTCAGTTGCGTCCAAGTTGTAAGTAATTATAAAATTATAGTTGAAGTTATCAGACTCACGAGCAGGACGAGGCAAGCCTGATGACCCACTGTTCAAGTTCCCCAAAATGGGGCTAAAATAACCATTGGCCCTCTTACTTTGCACTTCCAAGCTTAAATCTGTGACGAAATCTGCAGGATACCCTCTACAAACAAACATGTCATCTACAACAACTGGAAAAGCCACAGAAATACCTCACAAAGAGGATTACTGGCCTCAAACAGATGCCCTATGCAGACCATCTCAAAAAACTCCAGCTTTACTCCGTCACATATCGTCTACTCAGAGGCGATCTCTGGCTAACATACAAAGCTATTTCAAACCCAGAGCTGTTTGACATGCTCCACTTAAAGAATCCCAATCCCTCCGAGCTACATGCTGTAGGGAACTAAACCTTGTTACCACAATAAACAGAACATGTCGGAAGTATAGATTCCTATCCCAGAGACTTCCCAGACTCTGGAACAAACTACCTATCTATGCCAAACAATGCTCCTCATTAGCACTCTTCAAGAAAAATTTTGATGATTGATGGGAGATAGGAAATTCACCCCAGGGATCACTTCTGTGGCTCTGCTTGACAGGGGAACAGGAAAATAATTTTCTTGGGTGGTGAAAGCCAGGGTACCATTTGGCTAGGCTTATATAGGCCGTAGGGCCAGTAGCCTACTACCTACCTATGAACCTATAATTAGAACCATCAACACCATCACCTATATTAACTTCCCTAGTCTACTGAGCCACACAAGCTCCCAGACAAAGAGGAGTCATTCATCGCACAATTAACAGCATAAATATGTACGTTGTTATTCCTGCATTAAGTGAGACATACAATGTATGATCAGTTTCTATGTTACTGCCCTGAGATTAGCTGGAGTGCTGATATATCATTAATGAGTTACTGTTAAAGCAGTTATATGGGAGCACTGCTGTATTGGGAGTGGTGAAACAACACTGCATTTTCTGCTGGATACACAGTAGTCCAAATATCATGTAACCTCACTGTTTGACATCTCCCTTGACTGATGTAGTGAATATTCCATGCACGAGGCCTAGTGAGTATTAAATGACACATGATAGTGGACTGGTTACCTGTAGTCCTATGTGGATGTTACTTCTGTCCAAATAGCCTACAATATTTACTTGCATAAATGTAGCAGATCCATACTTACAATACCATATCATACTAATCCTTACAAGTACTGCGTAGGTTAGAGACTTATCTTCCAAATACAGCAGTTGAAAGACTGTAGTTCAGGGCTGACTCTATCTGATGCAAACAGTACACAGCCAATTCATAGATAGGTACAGGTTGTGTAGGTCACCTGGTATCAATTTTAATATATGTGTGTGAGTAGGAGTAAGGAGTCAGTCCCTAGATCCCTAGCTTGTCAGTGAATGTGCGATGCATTGTCTCTTAGCCAAAGCCAGGGCGTACTGAGAATGCCTACAGCTGCCTACAGGGATATCAGCAGGGGGTTCCTCCTGCAAGTACTCCTGTGACTGTGGCTATGGTGACCTAGCACTCATGGGGAGCTGTGTATCCCTTCCCTTTGCTGATCCTGCTGCAGCTGTTTCTGCAGGATCATATTGTGTAGCATAACATATACTGTGAACATATGTGCACATGTGGCGGGACAATACTGCAGGGATCCACCAGATATATCAAGGCACCAGAACTGTGACTTCAAAAGTGCAAACACATGCTCTATGATGTTCCTAGTCTGTGCATTTGCCTCATTATGGCATTCTTCACTGGGTGTGTGTATCCCTTTCCTTTGCTGATCCTGCTGCAGCTGTTTCTGCAGGATCATATTGTGTAGCATAACATATAATGTGAACATTTTTGCATATGTGGCGGGACAATACTGCAGGGATCCACCAGATGTATCAAGGCACCAGAACTGTGACTTCAAAAGTGCAAACACTTGCTCTGTGATGTTCCTAGTCTGTGCATTTGCCTCATTATGGCATTCTTTGGTGGGTGTGTGTGTGCATTTCTGATGGGTGTCATCATCCATGGTTCCAGGGTGTACCTAGCATTCCCCAGTAAATGGCCAAGTGGGATGTCCCCCCAGCAAACATCTGGTACAGCTGTGATGTGTGACAGATATGGGAGTTGTGATAACTGCCAGGGCTACCAGCACACACATTCAGGATAATCCCCTGGGCATTGCACACAAGTCCTGGCAGTCGATGGAGTGGTACCCCTTGTGGTTGATGTAGATTCTACCCTCCTCACTGGGTGGTGCCTTGATGTGTACATGAGTGCAATCTATGGCAATCTATGGCACCCAGTACCTCAGGGTAGTGTGTTACACAGCAGAAGTGTTGCATATTGCTGTCCCTCACCTCAGCGGTGAGGGGAAATGATATGTACTCACTGACATGTGGTAGTATGCATCCAGGAACTGGTGGAGCATCCTGGATGCAGATGCCTGTGAGACCCCCCATCATGTCCCCCAGATCATCTAAAGTATCTGTAGGTAGTACCCTAAGGGCTACACATACCTTTGTTTCCACTGGGATGGGTTCCCCTCTGTTGGCTCTGGGTCTGAGCTGAGGGCAGCAGAGTTCAGTGAGTTCTTGTAGTATGTCCCTGTCCACCCTGTAGCTCTCTACAATCTCCAGCTCATGTAGCTCCTGGAAGGTTACCCTAGCCCTGAACACTCTTCTTCTCTGCCTGGGCCTATTGTCAGTAGAAACAGCAGCATTGACTTCAGCATCTAGCACATATAGATGTAGCAGACCTGCAGCAGCCCCAAACATTATCTTAGTTAAAATTCCTATGTCTGTACTCCAATGGTCAAGATTATTTGGGAAAAATCAGAATATAGGGTGTATGCATACTTTTTGCAGCTCTGCTATAGGTGCAGAATGTGCGACTGTCTAACTATGATTCATTCCACCTGCCTACAATCTAATTAACATGATTTAATGGCCCTATTTCAGTGCATGACACTGTGCACAGTACCTCATCGTGCAGCATAGCTTATACAAAGGTTAGAATTTCTAACTGAATACATCCAGTTTGAAGAACATGCTCAGCCAGGTGGCATGCCATGCAAACACGTGCACCAAACCTTAAAAGAGCATAGAAGTGAGAGGACACACCACCCCTGATGTCAGCCACGTCCTGTGTAAACATCAACATGGTCTAACAGCCTACATGAAGGGGATATGCGGACACGATTATTCCTTTATTCAAGAACTCCACGTCATTTGCATACGTATTCATGCTGACAGCTTGGAAATTACACACTTCATAACCCTATCACATTAGCAACAGCAGCAATGCACCATTGTAGGGACCCCATGCAAGGTTCTGTAATACATTTCTGTCACATAGTATAAAATTATTTTTTTTTCCCTATTTTATTTTTAATTTTTCTATTAAGCATGTTTGCCCACTGCCGTGCAGACTGCAAACATACCAAGATTATTTAAAAAAATATATTAATTTAACTTATTCTCTTTAATCTTTCTGACATACAGAATAATAGTTTTGCTCATACATGAATGTGGTATTACATTTTCAGGGGATTTATGTCCACATTTCTACAGTTTTGCACCCCCTTTTGTGTGTCTAGGCTCCTGTATGTAGAATTTTTCTGCATACACTATGGACAATGACTCGGGGTCTGAACAAATGCTTTTCTACTTGTTGGATCACTCTACCTGCCTCATTTGCATGATATTCACCTGCTTATGAGGCAATTTGCATGCCACGGAATTTTCAGTGTTTGGTCGTGCATGCGCACTGCTCAGCAGCACTTACTGAATCTTAATATGTTCACGTCCTTGTAAGCATCACAGAGCTAAAAATATGTAGGCTTTATTAAATCCCCCCCTAGATGTACCTAGCTGGGTTTTTTTAGGTCAGCTTGGGTATTATGGGGTTGTTTGTGTTTTGGATATGTGATGGGTACACTTTTACCATAGTGTATAGTGATTAGAGAAAACATGGTGGGTTTAGGGAAACTGTTGTAGTTTTGATGACATACTAAGACTATAACTTTAGGTTAATAAGTAAATACTAGGCTAGCTGCCCTTGTGGGCCATTTTAAGCTTAGACAAGCTATCTTAGTGAGAAATAAAGCCCTGTATCTCTTGTGTGGGAGGTGGAAACCCTAACCATTTCACCAACCAACAACTCAAAGTGGTGATGACATGACAAAAGTGTAGATAAGTAAGAAAGATCTAGTTTACATGTCATATATGTGGTTTGAATGGGTCTGTTACATTACTGAAATTTCAAATGATCAAAAATCAAAGGAGCAAGATGACAACACAGAAACAGCATATGAAACAGCATAAGACCGAATGTTCAGTTTCCCAGAGTTCAAAACAGCAAAACAGCAGCTGTTTCAAACAAACACAAAAATACACCTTCTGCACCCACACACCCCCTGCAAATTATAAATACCAACTCTGAGATCACACTACAGTGAGGAAAACAGTGACTTAAAGGGTATATTTCCCAGTCCTCACTGTACTGCGATCTCCATTTAGAAGCTCCAAGTGCTGTGGAACATGCACGGCTGCTGTTTGACTGTTTTGAACTTTGGGAAATGTTTGGTCTTATGCAGTTTTAGTATTGTGATCTCACACCTTTGATTTTTGATTATTTTGAATTTCGGTAATGTAAGATAGACCCGCTTCTAACACACCCTTTATCTGATTGCCAGTTTTGCCAGTGATCATCTGACTATTAGTCTGAATTGTTTCCCCTCAATCTGCTCTGAATTGTAATTATATGTTCTGTCATTTTTATAAGGTTTGTAGGTATATGCTAAGTTAATGACCACCAGCTCCCTTATAAACCTAGCTGTGTAACCCAACTCAAATTTGTCCCTATGTATTATAAATATTTATTAGGAGGGGGTATGTTTGTTAGAAAGTTTCTAGAGGTTATGTGGGGGGGATGTTAATTTGGGCATTACTGCCTGCCTCTGTCTATCAAAGACATGGAAGTCAGACATGAGGTGAAGTAAGTACATAAGTGTGCTCAGCTGTATAGCTTTTGCATCTTTTCTGGTACTTCAACCTTGCCATAACTTGGTGTAGGCAGGTCACTTAGTACTTATCTCTTTGATTAGGCAAGTCTGCTGATCCTCCAATTCTGCAAATGCCTAAAGTATCTTCTGAATAAATTCAGAAACCAGAACCTCAAAGCTGTATGAAATCTAATATACCCAGTGTTATAGATAAAGGAAAAATATAGCTCAGAATTGCATAAAGTACCATCCATATAACCACATTTCAAGAAAAAAATACAAACACTGTTAAATTAGGAAATTGTTTGTTCAGTAGACCAATAATGTCATAAATGTTCACTGTTACAAATATATGCAGTACTAGCTTCCTTCCGAATGGTATATCTAAGTCATCTTTAGTAGATGCTTTTCTTTATGAATGGCTTGGAAAGACATAGGGCATTTGATTAAAAATATACGAGGTAAAATAAGTTAACTATTGTTTAAAAAACTTGAATTCATTTGAGAATGTTGGTGCCCATACCAGCTCACTGCGACTTCCACTTTGATTGGATGAAAGCAAATACACAGAGGATTGGAATACTCAAAATGCATTTGCTTAAAGAAACACTAGTTTAAGTGTTTTTGTAGGGGGGAAGTCCCCAATACCCCCTGGACTTATATATACTAGCTCCATGGTTGTACCAACTTGAAGAAGGGGGGAAGTCCCCCAAAAAGACATCACTGCCAGCAAAACTTTCTATCAGAAATTTCCAATGGAGGAAATCTAATGATCAGCAGGTTGAACCTTGGGCAATTTAAAGTCTATAATTCAGTCTTCATATATTAGTAGGGTATCAAACTCTGGGATCTGCCCATATAGGGAGGGAGAATGGTTGCATGGGCATCCTTGCCAGTGATTTCTGGAAAAGGTTGGAGCTGCTGATGTGCAGGGGCATAGCCCAAAGAGGGGAATAGGGTGGGTACATGGCTGTGCTGCTGTGGAGATGGGGCAAAATGATGCATTTCCCCATTGTGTGCTTAAGCTGTATTACTATGGATAGTAAAAGTGTTGTAAATGGACAATAAAAGGGTTGAGAAATAAAATAATTTTCTTGTATCTTTGCTTTAAGGCTGAATTTCTTTTCTTTTGTCTGGGATGCCTCTTTAATGGTGTTTGCTCTATTAGGCTCTATCATAGCTTCTTCCATGTGTTATTACAGAATAATCCATGACTTGTGACTTATTGTGACTATTTTTCCATCTATATTATGACAAAGAAACAGCTAAACACAGAACACCATTTCATCAGCACATATTTAACGAACTACAAATTACACAAACAGCCAGATCACCGATTTGTTTTCCTAGGGAAAAAAATCGCTTGGCCTTTACTGTGAATTTGCCCTTTTCCCCACTGTAGTGTAATCTCAAAGTTGGGATATTTAGTTAGGGGAGGTGTGGGGGGCTTGTAATGTTTGAACTAGTGTGTCGTGTCTAGTTGGTCTTGGCCGTTCATGTAACTTGTAGTTCACTAATTATGTGTCGATGAAACGGCATTCAGTGTTTAGCTGTTTCAGTGTCATAATATAGACTTGTGAAATGGAGACTGCTCAGAAATTACTCTTCACTAGTATAGGGCCATATGTATGTATGTATGTGTATATATATATATATATATATATATATATATATATATATATATATATATATATATATATATATATGTATATATATACATATATATGTGTGTGTGTGTGTGTGTGTGTGTGTGTGTTTCATGACTAGGGCTTCAAACATTTTTCTACATACTTTTATGCGTGACGTATATTTATCTATCCGTTCAGCACCCTATTTATGTCTGTATGCATTTACATTTGCTTACTGGGGGATAGAACACTAATATCTGTGGAACCATTTCAAAGTCAGTTAGGAGTTTATAGATTTTAAATTTGTTATAGGATGAAAAAAAAATCACAAAAATGTAAGTAGAACATAACACAGAAAACATAATGACATACAAATCAATGTACACAGAAATTCTGTTTGCCTATAGTCAGTGGGGCAGCCACAGTGGTGCAGCAGTTAGTGTTGTCATCTTACCTCAAGAGGCTGTCCGGTTTGACTCTTGGCAGGGGTCCCTTCTGTGCTGAGTTTGCATGTTCTCTCTTAGGTTGTGTGTATTTCTCCAGGTCCTCTGGTTTCTTTCCACATTCCAAAGACATGCAGTAGGTGGATTGTACACTCTAAATTATCCCTAGGTATGAGTGTACATGCAAGTGAAGGATATGGATGAACTACCGTGGTAGGACTAGCCACCTGGTGGTGTAAACTGGGTCTATATTATAACATGAAATTTTATAAAGTTCAAATGTTATAATATCGAACCAGTAATGTCGAACGGTGAAAACAGCGAAGATGCCGGACACCGAATTCTTTCCCAGGGAAAGAATTCAATGGGCCGTTGCTGTGGCTTCGCTGCTTTCAGCATTCGATATATTGGAATGTTAAGGGTCGGGTTCAGGTAAGTGTGCGATTGTGTGTAGGTTAGGGGGTGGGTTAGGTGAGTTAGGGTTAGGGAGCAGGTCAGGTAAGTGTGAGGTCGTGTGGACATTAGGGTTAGGGCGCGGGTCAGGTAAGTGTGCGATTGTGTGTAGGTTAGGGTTATGGGGCAGGTTAGGTGAGTTAGGGTTAGGGTGCAGGTCAGGAAAGTGTGCAGTTGTGTGTAGGTTAGGGTTAGGGGCGGATTAGGTGAGTTAGGGTTAGGGCGCGGGTGAGGTGAGTGTGCAATAGTGACGGACCTTAGGGTTAGGGTTGAGTTAAGGTAAGTGGATAGCTAGTAGTGTATGTAAAGTTTAGTTTAGGTTTAGGTGTAGGATTTTAAGTGTATGTGTGTGAATTGCTGTTTTTTTTGTGTGTTTGTGTTGTGTGTATGTTTCTCGGAATAGCGATTTTTTTTCCCAGGGAAAAAAATCGCTATTCTGACTCTTCAATGTTTGCAGATTTCGGTGTTTAGGATTCAATATTATAACATTTGATGTTTACGAACTTCGAAGTTATAATATAGACCCTGTGTAAACCATGCCTCCAGATGATTGTCACTGTTGAAGTGACATGCCAACCCCATGTGCACAATGGGAAAAGGACCTGGGGAAGGATGAATGGAGTTAACAAGTTGTAAATAAGTATGTAGTCACAAATGCAGTAATAGTGAACATAATAATGAATAAACATACATAAAATATTAACATAAAAGTATTGTTTAACTTTTCTGTGAATGAATCTGCACATTGAAATTTATAGCAAAGATGGATAGATTATTATATGGAATGCAATGATGGAAGATGCAGTGATACTGTGCATGTGGCCAGCTAATGATGCAAAAAATATTGTGTGCATGAAAATATTATTTCTTAAGTTATATGTATCATTAAACTCAGAACCTGTGTGAGCGTTTTTTTTTTTTTTTTTACAAAGAATAAGAAATATAAAGTAAAATGTTTTGTATTCTGTATTAATTCTTAGTTCATAAGTAAAAATTATTTGGAAAAGTACAGAATACTCAGCTCTTTGTATGGTTCATACATTAGGAACTCATACCAGGCATATAAGGTTAGAGTTCACTGTGTGCAAGGTGAGGATACTGCATTATTCTGCTCTGTATTACTCAAAATGGAGGACATGGCCAAAAATGCAATCATCTACAGATATGCACATCAAAAAATTTACCAGTTCTCACCAGCTTTCTACAATCCTGCATATGCCCTAAGTGCCTTAGGGGTCTCCATGTTCAAGGCTTCTGGTGACAAGCTAAACAAACTGTAATAAACAAACAGTAAACAATGTGTAATAATCTAGTAAAGACATAAATACTGATGGCAAAGTATTTAGTTTTATAATCACCCCCAACATTTGAAGTAAACTGTTTTTCCATATAAGAAAAGTAATGCTCAGACCTATGTTTCATGCAAGAAATATAAAATTATTATTATAGGTTCATTGGTTCATAGGTAGGTACTAGGCTATCGGCTCAAGGGCCCACATAAGCCTAGCCAACAAGGTTCCCTGGCTTACAGCTCCCAAGAAAGTTATTTTCCTGTGCCACTGTCGAGCAGAGACACAAAAGTGATCCCCAGGGTGTATTTCCTATTTCCCATCCACTCATTAATATTTTTCTTGAAGGGTGCCAATGAAGACCTTTGCTTGATATACATGGGTAGCCTGTTCCAGAGTATGGGAAGTCTCTGGGACAGGAATCTATCCCTCCAGCATGTCCTGTTTATTGTGGTGACAAGGTGTAGGTCCCTAGAGCATGAAGCTCAGAGGGATTGGGATTTCTTTAGGTGTAGCATGTCCAACAGCTCTGGGTTTGACATAGCTTTATATGTTAGGCAGAGATCACCTCGGAGTAGGTGATATGCTATGGAGTAAAGCTGGAGTTTTTTGAGGTGGTCAGTGTAGGGCATTTGTTTGATTCCAGTAATCCTCTTTGTGAGATACTTCTGTGGCCTTTCCAACTGCTCCAGATGTCTTGTGAGATACATTCCAAAAGGGGCGTTGTACTTTATAATGGGTCTAATGAGTGTAGAGTAGAGGGAAACATTGGCCTCTTTTTTCCTGGATGAGAACCCTTTTATGATGAGGTGTGCCACGTAGAAGGACTTTTTGAATACTGTGGTGATGTGACTATCAAAGGAGAGACTACTGTCCACCTGTGTTCTAAGGTCTCTTATCACGCATTCGGTGTTAAGTAGATTACTGCCTATGTGGTAGTTCATGGGTACAGAATTTTTACCAAAGGGGATGACACTGCACTTTTTGGCACTGAGCTTGAGGCCATGGCTCTGACACCAGGCATCTGTCTCAGCGAGGCCCTTCTGTAGGATGTCCACATCAGTTGGGGACTTGACTATGGCTTTTAGTTTGCAGTCATCTGCGAACTTCATTAGCCAGAGGCCTTCTGTGCTAGCCTGTATTTCAGATAAGTACATACCAAACAGGAGAGGTCCCAGGTTGGAACGCTGTGTTACTCCACTTGTCACTTCTTTGAGGTCAGATTTGGAGTTTGCAACTTTTACAGTGTGGGTTCTGTCAATGAGCCAGTTGGCAGCCCATCTTGTGACATAGGGGTTTATACCTAGTTTAGTGAGTTTAGCTATAATTCCAGAATGGGAGATGGTGTCGAAAGCCTTGGCGAGGTCAAGATTTATTTATTTATTTATTTGCAGTTGGTTTACCAGGATAGTCCATTGGGCCAAGATGAACCCATTTTTAATGGAGTCCTGGGGAGAAAAGCTCTATTAACAAGGTTACAATAGGTTATACATTAAAATTACAATATTTACAAGTGATACAGCTTGGAGTATGACATTATGATTAATGTAGTTCTAGAAACCAGGTTACAATTAGGTTTTTAGTTAAAATACAATATTTACAAGTGATACAGCTTGGAGTATGACATTACGATTAATGTAGTTCTAGAAACAAGGTTGCAAATAGGTTTTTGGTTAAAATACAATAATTATAAGTGTTACAGCTTACAGCTTGATGTTATAAGTAGTACAGACTGGTGATGATTGTTACAGAAAATTCATACTTAGAAAATAAACGTTATAATATAAGTACTGAGAGGTCATTAACTTTTAGGAAGCATGAAAATAAGACATTATGATACAGTTTTGAGAGAATGTTTAGTTAGTACTAGCAGAGAATGCATGAGTTAGGAGAGGCAGTATAGGAAGTTGCCAGAAAGGAGGAGAAAAAGTTTGCTAGTATAGATTATGATGGATGAGAACAGGAGCATTCCCACTGGGATGATAGGTGAGAGTGAAGAGATTTTTTGAATGTAAAGTGGTTGGAGATGGTATGAATGGATGGTGGTAGAGAGTTCCAGAGATGAGCTAGACCATAGGATAGGAGATTTTTTTCCAGAGGGGCGGGTTGGTTAGTATATTTCTATTAGGTTTTGGTTGTTAGATATTAGTACTCTGTTAGGTAGGTGCATTTTAAAGGCAGAGGATAGGGATGGACACAGTAAGGGGTTGAAAATGAGTTTATGTGCAAGAGTCAGTTGAGTGTAGGTGAGATGATTGGATAGTTCTAGCCATTTTAGTTTGTGGACAGAAGAACAGTGGTGGCTAGATGATTTGTGACTAGTAGCGAATTTGGCAATTTTGTTGTAGCAAGAGGAAAGTTGTGTTTTAAGGGAAGATTGAAGGTTAGTTAAGAGTGGGGCTCCATAGAGAAGGGAGGGGATAAGAAATGAGGTAGCGAGAGTTATTTTAGTGGATGGTGTGCGGTAACGATTTTGTCAGTAGAGCATGCCTAATTTTTTATGGGTTTTTTTGATATTTAGTTGTAGGTGGGAGTTGAATTTATGCTTATTATCAATTTGGACCCCAAGTAATTTTGTCTCAGACACCAATTCCAGAGATGTGTTGTTATGACTAGTGATAGAAAAAGTGTTTGTATTGATAGAGGTGATTTTGGAGGGAGTGAATACCATTAATTTAGTTTTAGAGGTATTTAGTTCTAGGTGATTTTTTTTCATCCATTGTTCTGTGATTGAGAGTGCGTCTTGTGTTAGCTTTTGTAGCATAGGGAGGGATGTTGCAGAGCAGATAATAGTTGAATCATCTGCATACTGAATGCTATTTGAGAAAGGGATAGAATTACAGAAGTCACTTATGAATATATTGAAGAGGAGAGGACCTAGTATAGAACCTTGGGGAACTCCTTTTGGGGTAGCAAGGAAAGAAAAGGTGGCCTTTTTCCATTTGACTGATTGATATATATTAGATAAGTAATTGGAGAACCAGTTCAAAGCGGAAGAAGATAGGTCGAGCTGAGAGAGTTTAGTTAGAAGAAGTTTGTGAGAGATAGTGTCAAAGGCTTTAGAGAGGTCAAGTAGGAGGGTAGAGACAATGTGACCAGAGTCTCGGGCTTTATTTATGGTTTCCAGGAAGGAGAGGAGGGCTGTCATAGTGCTATGACCAGGTCTAAAACCGTGCTGTGTTGGAGTTAATAGGTGATTGTCTAAGAGATATGGTAGGAGTTGTAGTTGGATACATTTTTCTAGGAGTTTAGAAATGGGAGATAAGATTGCTATGGGAAGGAAATTAGTAGTGTTGTTATTATTACCACCTTTATGTAAGGGTGTGATAAAAGCCTTTTTCCAGATTTGGGGTACTATGCATTCTTGGATAGAATGGTTGATTAGTATACTAATGGGGTAGGCAATGGCTTCTGCAGCTATACTAAGAAAGTGTGATGGGATGTTGTCTGGGGCATTGGAGCATGGCTTAAATTTCTGAAGGAGTTTTTTATGGTGGATATGGGTATAGGTTTTAGAGAAAAGGGAGAGGGAGGGGAAGAGAGGGTATTACAGGATCGTGGTGGTAGAGAAGAAGAGAGTGAAGTTGTTGGAGTAGAGGTAAAAGTGTTAGAAGAGGAAGGTGAGGGAGAGGTGGAGGGAGTAGTGTTGTTAGAGAATGTTGAGTTTAATTTAGAAATAGAATTAATGAAAAAAGAGTTAAATTGTGTAGCTAAGTCTATGTCAGGAGCATTAGGGTCTGGGCTGGGGTTGTCTGTTTTGCCAGGACTGATAAGGGTAGTGACTCCTTTCCAGAATTTCTGTGGGTTTGTTTTGTTGCTGTTTTGGAGTATGGAGATGTAGTTTTATCGGTCAGTGATAATAAGCTTTTTTACTTTATTTCTAAGTGTTTTATATTCATTTTGATGTAGGGGAGACCTATTTTTTTGGTAAAGTGCCCAGACTTTATCTCTGCGTTTCATGGTTACTAGAGTATTTTTGGTTAGCCAAGGGGCAGTTTTGGTTTTTATTCTCTTAGTCTATAAAGGAGCATGGAAGTCAAGAAGTTTTAAGAAGGTTGAGTTAAAGTGGGCAACAGCATTATCTAAAGGTAGAGTTTTAGGATGTTCCAATTTATTGTTTTAAGGGAGTCAATGAAGATTATGGGGTTGAAATTTTTTTGGTTGCGAGTAGTAATGTAATTATGTATTTGGTGTATGGAAGAAGGGAGTCAATATGTGAATGCGGGTAGGTGGTCACTAAGAGGGTCTGGAAGGGTACCATTGTCAGAGAAATAATGAGGGTGGGAGACTAAAATCCAGTCTAAAATGCTACCACTGGATAGGTTTTTTGAGGGGTGGGTTGTGGAGTTAATAAGCTGTGAGAAGTTATAAAGGTTGATGTTAAGTGGGTTTGTGGGAGCCTGAATGCAGGCCCAATTGATATTTATGTCTCCCAGGATTATTATTTTATTAGAAATGTTAGTGGAGAGCCAGAAGAGGATGTCCTCAAGTGTAGTGATATTGTCACCAGGGGGGATATAGAGGGAGGCTATGCATATGTGTTTGTGTATATTAACCTGAAATAATGCTAGGAGTATTTCAGCATTATTGAAGTGGGGAATAGGTTTGTTATATGGAGCAACTGATAAGGAAGATGAGTATAGGAGAGTAACTCCACCTCCTTTTTTATGGGTTCTGTCTTTTCTTATGATTGAATAGTTTGATGGTGTTATTTCAGAGTCTTTTATATGGGGTTTTAACCAAGTTTCAGAGATGGATAGGAAGTCAGGTTTGTTATGGTTAAGCCAGGCATGGAGGTTTGGGATTTTGTTCACTATGCTTTGGGAATTTAGAGAGGTGAATAATATGGACTTATCTGTAGTGGATAACATGGGGGTCCAGGATTAGGGTGAATATCTCCTGATAATAGTGTAGTAATTAGATATAAGATTGGGTTGGAGAGGTATTTGGATTGTTTAGAGTATGAGTTAGGCTTAATTATGATGATGTAGGGTTTATTAGATGCTCTGATGGAAGAATATTTATGAAGGTTGATAAGTTTATAAGGAAAGAGTAGATGGTTACTGATTTCATATAAGTGAGGAGATATTAAGATGTGTGAATTTAAGCGAGGTGAGTTGAGATGATTGGTTACATAAAAGCATTGTGAATGTTTAGTATGATTGGGTTGGGTGAGGTAGTGGATGTAGGATATATTGAGGAGAAGTAACAGCAGAGTGAGTAGGGATGAGGGTTTGGAGATCATAATGATGATGAATGTTAAAGATGGCAGTTGTGAGATGGTATGCAGTTGCTGAGTAAAATATGGGTTTAAGGGGGAAGTATGTAAAGGGGTGTAGCTAGGTCTTTAATTATTATAATGGAGTGGAGATTTGAATAATGGTTGGGTATGGGTGGGGTTTGGTGTGAACCACCTTACCCTCATCTACGACTTTAGTGACTGCCTCAAAGAAGTCGATCAGGTTCAGGAGGCATGATCTGCCTTTCACAAACCAGAAATGGGTGGGAACCAGAGTTTGGAGGTTACCAATGTCTTTGTTTATGAGTTTCATGATGATCTAAAAGGATCCAGTATCTGTCTGCCTGGGATGAGATGGTCAACAGACCATGATGCTTTGCCACAGATAGCCTGCACCTGTCACCCCTGGGATTCCGGATACTGGCTAAGGTTCTTGCCGCCCCTATAGTCCCTTTTTTAGGCAAGGTTCAAATGACAAATTCACCATTGTAACAGGAACAGGCAAGCAAAAACTGAGGGTGATGCTACTCAATGCTAGAAGTCTAAATCTCAAAATGCACTCACTTGAGGCACTCCTTAAAATGGAGAAGAGAGTACCCCTGCACTACTAGGATATAACTCATACCACACTTTTAGGCCATGTAACCTGAACTGGAACACCAAAGGCGGAGGTGTGTCCATATTCATTAAGGATATCCACACCTCCAGGCTAGTTGTTCAGCATAATGCAGCAGAGGTTATCCAAGTGCAACTAACTCTGGGCAAAACTGCAATCCAAATTGTAGATTGCTACAGATCACCCACCATGCCCCAGGATTCACACTCCTCTTTTCTTGATGTACTGGAAAATATTAAGGTTCACCCAAACACCCTAATAATGGGTGATTTTAACTACCCCACCATTAACTCGGAAAACTACTCATGTACCAACTCCTTCACTCAACGCTTTCTGGAATTCATAAACTTCAATGCCCTGGATCAAATTATTCACACCCCCACCAGGGGCAACAATATCCTGGATCTAGTCATTACCAATATGGCTGACCGGTGTTCCACACCTGAAGTCAATCCCTCATTGGTCCGCTCCAACCATAAGCTAATTACCCTAGATATCCACATCCTGCCTCCACCCCCATTAAGGAAACCATGGTAAAAAATTTCTCCAAAGCCAACTTCATGCTTCTTAAGACAGAAGTGGTGAACTTCATGACACCCATGCAGATGGACAATACAATTATGACTACTGAATCCTACACAATTGCACTTTATAAGGACTTACATGAGTGCATGGATCATGCTATCCCAAACAGAACCAAGACGCTATCCTCCAAAAAAAGGAAGCCAATCTGGTGGTCCCCTGTCATAAACAAGCTGTACAACAGAAGGAAGAAACTCTTGCAAAAGAGAGTAAAATCACACGAGTGGAGGAGCTCCCTGGACAGCCTCAGTAAGAAGCTGCGATCCCTGATAAAATCCTCCAAAGCTAGTTACAAAAACAAAATCGCCACTGATTCTAAAGACAACCACAAAGCATTCTATAGCTATGCCAAGAATCTCAATGGCAACACTCAGATCTGCTTTGAGTTACAGCACAATGGCACTAAATATACAGACCCAACTGATATTGCCAACATCCTGGCAGATAGGTTCAGTGCTAACTTTACCCCCCTCTCACCCCCTAAAGAGCCCATCTCTATACCAGAAGAATGCAAAGTTCCTGTAATCACGGTTGCACAGGTAAAAACCACACTCTCCAAAGCCAAGAACACAGCATCCATGAGACCAGTGTTCTACATAAACTACAGAATGAACTGGCACCCCACCTAAGTACCATGTTCAATCATAGCCTCAACTCAGGCTTTGTGCCTGCTGAATGGCACAGAGCAATGGTTATCCCACTCCACAAGGGGTGAGCCACCACGGACCCCGGGAACTACCATCCCATTAGCCTGATGAGCCTGGTCTGCAAGGCCATGGAACGTATCATCATGGAACTTATAAACAAAGATATTGGTAATCTCCAAACTCTGGATCCCACCCAGTTCAGGTTTGTAAAAGGCAGATCATGTCCTAAACCTGATAGACTTCTTTGAAGCAGTCACCAAAGCCATAGACAAGGGTAAGGTGGTTCACACAGCCTATCTATATCTTGCCAAGGCTTTTGACACCAGCCCCCACTCTGGAATTATAGATAAACTCACTAAACTAGGTATAAATCCCTATGTCACAAGATGGGTTGCCAATGGGCTCACTGACAGAACCACACTGTGAAAGTAGCAGACTCCAAATCAGACTTCAGACCAGTGACAAGTGGAGTACCACAGGGTTCAATCCTGGGTCCTCTCCTGTTTGGTATCTACTTTTCTGAAGTAGAGGCTAACACAGAAGGTATTTGGCTAATGGAGTTCACAGATGACTGCAAACTAGGAGCCATAATCAAAACTCCTAACGATGTGGACATCCTACAAAAGGGTGTCACTGAGACAGATGCCTGGTGTCAAAGCCATGGCCTTAAGCTCAATGCCAAAAAGTGCATTGTCATCCCCTTTGGTAAAAACTCTGTACCCATGAACTACAACATAGGTGATAGCATACTTAACACTGAAAGTGTGATAAGAGACCTTGGGACACAGGTGGACAGTAGTCTCTCCTTTGCTAATCACATCACCACAGTAGTCAGGAAATCCTTCTACGTGACACAACTCATCACAAAAGGTTTCTCATCCAGAAAAAAAGAGGTCATTGTTCCCCTCTACTCATCACTCATTAGACCCATTATAGAGTACAATGCCCCTTTTGGGATGTACCTCACAAGACATCTACAACAACTGGAAAGGCTGCAGAAATACCTCACAAAGAAGATTACCGGCCTCAAACAGATGCCCTATGCAGACCGTCTCAAAAAACTCCAGCTTTACTCCGTCATATATCACCTACTCAGAGGTGATCTCTGCCTAACATACAAAGCTATGTCAAACCCAGAGCTGTTGGATATGCTCCACTTAAAGAAATCCCAATCCCTCTGAGCTGCACGCTCTAGGGAACTAAACCTTGTCACCACATTAAACAGAACATGCCGGAGGGATAGATTCCTGTCCCACAGACTTCCCATACTCTTGAATAAACTACCTATCTATATCAAACAAAAGCTCCTCATTAGCACTCTTCAAGAAAAATGTTGATGATTGGATGGAAAATAGGAAATTCACCCCGGGAATCATCTCTGTGGCTCTGCTCGACAGTGGCACAGGAAAATAATTTTCTTGGGTGGCAAAAGCCAGGGTATCTTTTTGGCTATAGGCCCCAGGGCCGATAGCCTAGTATCTACCTATGAACCTATATGTTCCATGGCCTTGCAGACCAGGATCTTCAAGCTAATAGGTCGATAGTTCCTGGGAGCAGTGGTGGCTCCCCCTTTGTGGAGTGGGATAACTATTGCTGTGCACCATTCAGTGGGCACAAAGCCTGATGCAAAGCTATTATTGAACATGCTGCTTAAGTGGGGAGCCAGTTCATTCTTAAGTTCATGTAAAACGCAGCCTGGGATGTTGTCTGGTCCCATGGATGCTGTGGTTTTGGCTTTAGAGAGTGCAGCTTTTACCTGCATAGTTGTGATTACAGGGACTCTGCATTCTTCCTGTATAGATATGGGCCCTTTAGGGGTGAGAGTGGGGTAAAGTTAGCAGTGAACCTATCTGCCAGGGTGTTGGCAATATCAGTTGGTTCTGTAATTGTTGTGCCTTTGTGCTGTAACTCAGAGAAGATCTGGGTGTTGCCATCAAGATTCTTGACATAGCTATAGAATGCTTTGTGGTTGTCCTTAGAATTAGTGGTGATTTTGTGTTCATAGCTAGCTTTGGAGGATCTTATAAGGGATCTCAACTTCTTACTGAGGCTAACCAAGGAGGTCCTCCAACCATGGGATTTTACTCTCTTTTGCAACAGTTTCTTCCTTCTGTTGTACAGTTTGATTATGGCAGGAGACCACCAGATTGGCTTTCTTTTTTTTGGAGGATAGCATCTTGGTTCTGTTTGGGATAGCATGATCCATGCACTTGTGTAAGTGCTTATAGAGTGCATTTGTGTAGGATTCAGCAGTTGTAACAGTATTGTCCATCTGCATGGGTGCCATGAAGTTCAACACTTCTGTCTTAAGAAGCATGAAGTTGGCTTTGGAGAATTTTTTTACTGTGGTTTCCTTAATGGGGGTTGGGTGCGGGATGTGGATATGAAGGGTGATTAGCTTATGGTCAGATTGGAGCAACAAGGAATTGACTTCAGGTGAGGAACACCGGTCACTCATGTTGGTAAGGAATAGGTCTAGGATATTGTTGCCCCTGGTGGGTGTGTGGATAAGTTGATCCAGGGCATTGGAGTTTATGAATTCCAGAAAGTGTTGAGCTAAGGGGTTGGTACACGAGTAGTTTTCCCAGTTAATGGTGGGGTAGTTGAAGTCACCCATTATTAGGGTGTTTGGTTGAACCCCAATATTTTCCAGTACATCAACAAAAGAGGAGTGGGAATCCTGAGGCATGGTGTGGGATCTGTAGCATGCTACAATTTGTATTGCAGTTTTGTCCAGAGTTAGTTGCACTTGGATAACCTCGGATGCATTATGCTGAGCAACTAGCCTGGAGGTGTGGATATCCTTAATGAATATGGACACACCTTTGCCTTTGGTGTTTCAGTCCAGGTTACATGGCCGAAAAGTGTGGTATGAGTTATAGCCTAGTAGTGCAGGGGTGCTCTCTGGAGCCTTGAACCAGGTCTCAGTCACTGCACAGATATCAATGTTCTCCATTTTAAGGAGTGCCTCGAGTGAGTGCATTTTGAGATTTAGACTTCTAGCATTGAGTAGTATTACCCTCAGTTTTTGCTTGCCTGTTCCTTTTATGGTGGTGATTTTGTTTTTTGAACCTTGCTTAAAAAAGGCACTATAAGGGCAGCAAGAGCCTTAGCTAATATCCGGAATCCCAGGGGCGACAGGTGCAGGCCATCTGTGGCAAAGCATTGTGGTCTGTCAACCATGTCATTCCAAGCAGACAGATACTGGAGTCCCTTAGAATGACACCAGAAGCTTAGCCAATTGTTGAAGTCAATCATTTTGTCCTTGTACTGCAGTATCATTCTGGGCGATGGCAGAATGATACTCAGGGCTAGGGTCATACCTGCCTGGGCTACAAGATCAGAGAGCTCTTCCATGTCTCTTTTCAAGTAGTCCAAGGAGGTACGTCTCAGGTCATTCACACCAACATGGACAATGACAGAGTCATATTTATACTTGTTGAGGAGTGACCTGAGTGCATGAGTTATGTGGCAGATCATGGTACCTGACAGACAGCTGATAGTAACCTTCTCCTTGTTTAGCCTGGTGAGTGGGGCATCAGTGTGCCTGACTATAGAGTCACCTATGACTAGTGTGTTGGGTATGTTGTTTTACCTTATTGGCTGTGGTTGAGTGGCACACTGAGTCTGTGGGCTATGTGTCATTTGGGTTGTGTTGGGGGATGGAGGTTGCTTGTGTTTCTGCTTGGGAGGTCTCTGTTGCTTAGACAGATTATTATTGAGAGCCTCTGCAAATGTTTTTGTGTTACTATGTGTGGATTTTGGTGGTGTAGATTTAGTGAGGCTATGTGATGAGTGTGGTGTGGTGTGGTGCAAATGTTTACCTTCTCCTCTTGGTTGGAGAGAGCTTTACCTCCAGTTTGGCTAGATAAGTGCATCTCTCACAGGTTGTAGTGTTGGGTGGTAGGAGGAGAGGGTTGTCCGTGTACATGAGGCAATTTCTACATTGCCTCAAGATGCCCAGATTCATCAGATAGACAGGAGAGAACATCGGGAGCTGACCCTTGGACATGCCTGAATAAAAAACTATTTTCCTCTAGATAAGTGAGGAAAGTGAGTACAAGAGCTGTTTTTCTCTAAGCAAGTGAGAAAAGTAAGTATAAAAACTGTTTTCCTCTAGGTAGTGAGGAAGATTTAGTGTTATAGTAATTAGTAGCTTATTTAGTGCTTACAAGTTCTGAACAAGTGCTGAGCATGAATAAGCAAATTTAAGTGCTAAAACTAAGAATCTGTATCTACACTAGACGAGTTACAGGACAGAAACAAGTGCAAATGCAGTCTTTCAAATCAGAAAGTTGAGAGAGATGGAAGATATTGCCCAAACGGCCACTAACTACAATTAGTTACAAGTGGCATTTTTTTTTATCTTTGCACTCCCTAATGGCCATCAGCTTGCACTGATTGGTATAAAGGTTAGGATGCTTACCTTACAGATATGAAGTACAGGTTTGATTATCTCCTTTAAAAAGGAAATTGGCTTGGCTAGAAATGTCCCACAAGGGTAGCTAGCCTAGTACTTGTGTATAAATCAAAAATTTTCCTTCACCATGTAGGTGAGAAATGATCTCATAAGTCATTGTACATGTGGCAATTAGGGTTTTCTTTTGAATGGCCCAGTTAGCACATTTGATTGGTGATGGCATTATGTGACACTGTCAGGGCATCTTATGCTCTCCCCATGTTGCATAAATACTCCCACAAACAAATCCTGGGAGATGCCATCACTATTTTGGGAATGCCAAGCCCATGCCCCCATCTTACAGACATTGTGAATGTGCAAGCCTCCACTTTTGTGTGAGCAATCAGCTGACCAGAACCACAATCATCCCCCCCCCCTTGATGGGTGAGCTGGTGTAGGCCACTTAACTCTCACCCTCCCCTGCTCTTCTGCACCTGAACTGTTAATTAATCTCAGGTCACCTGAGTCATGGTCAGGGCTTTATCCCTCTATGCCAAAGAGATGAGTACAAATGGCAGTGTTGTAAAGCAGCCTTAGAATAAGTACTGTTTTAATGTGTAGCTTGTCTCTAACTATCCAGCAGATAAGAAATACTTTACAGTTTGTAAATCTGTCAGTGTGGTTATGTTATAGCATTTTTGATAAATGCTACTAGTGGAAAGTAGAGTGTATGTCTGGAACATGCCCTTCCATAAGCTAAAGTTGTACTTGTGGGCCAGTGGACTCTATAAAAAATATAAGTAATAAGGAATCTCACTCAGTATTTTCAGAATAGGAGTCATGGTAAGTAACTGCCTTATCTGATCTTATCCAGCCAACCCACCAAGCATTCTGGGTAACCAGTGGCATACAACTGATTCATGATTCCAGTGCCACTGAACCAGAAGTCACCTTCTTTTTCTGCACCTATACAAACTCACCTAAACAACCAGAACATGCTCATATTGACCAAATGTATGACTTATCTTCCAACTTGTACAGACGCAAAACTTTCACCTGAAGCACATAAATCTCAGTTTAAGAGATCAATAAAGTACCTAAAAAAGATAAAAGTGAAAATTCAGCAAATACATGACAACTCAGTTTCAGTCAAAGTCATTACTTCTATAACTTTCATGATGGCCTTGATAATTTCTATTCATTCATTCATTCAGTCCTTTATGCACTCTCCAGTAATTTGCTAAATCAAATTCAGGTCTTGACAGAAAAGGAGCCAACCCAGCATTTGTGCATACAGCTAGTTACCTGGGTCAATGATGAATATGGACTGATATTAAATATAAAATGCTTGCATAAGCTTTAATCATCAGATTGTCTTTCTGATTCATATTATGCTGCTGAAACTTTATTTTATTACTATCAGATAAGGAATACAGCAGTCTGCATTTAGTGCATTATTTTTTTCTGAGTTTGCAGATATGCATGGATGCTGTTGGTATCAAATGTGGGAATGCAGAATATAAGTATCTCAAATTTGATTACCCTAACTTGACACATCTTACTTGCTACAGTAGATTAAATAACACATTGCTTGCATTAGACTCAGTTAATTCCCTTGATCACAGCACTGAAAACATGTTTGTAAGTACAAGGGATGCCTCCAGGAATTTTCTGTTTATATTTGTGTTAATAATTTCAAAGCCATGCTGCATAGAAGTAATTGAAAGATTACGGCAGACAGTACAACTTCACTTATAGATGGCCTCTGTCTAGTCCTGATATGGAGCTATTAATTGTTCTTCATCTACTCTTTATTTATATTCTCATAATTTTTATATTTTCTGTGCAACCAAGTTACACAGACAGAACTGCATAACCTCATATGAAAGCTATCACATGAACAAAATGCTGCTGATGTTGCTGACAGCATATGTAAATCTTGACCTGTTGCTGAGATATTCTAAGTTGTTTATTAGAAAATTAATATTTATAGTGTTATGACTTATGAGATTCAGTTTAAGACATACAGAATGCTATGACTGTAAAGGTTAGTCTCTGCTGAAGAGATTGACATATATATACTTTAGTAACCCTTATGGTTACAGAGATATGAACATTTGTCAGACATGAAGACATACATTTATTTTATCTAAAAGCTTAGGATGCAATCATTTAAGGTGAGAATAAAACCTTCCAGAGCACCACTGGAGGAAATGACTTAAAGATCTGATGTGGCTGGCGGTTAAGACTAAGGCTTTGCTTTGTATTTCAGATCAAGCAACACTCATAATATAAACTGATTCAGGCAAAGTGACATCCGATGAAATCAGAAGTGTAAAAATGACAACTGACCTATGAGTTTAAACAGTCAGCAGAGGAAGATGAGAGTGAGTACATGGCATAAAATCATTTCTTTTACAATAATTTTCTTAACATCTATTTGCTCTACCTAACACTTTGTCTTGTTTCGGGATAAGCAGACAACATAGACTTAAAATCCTGATAAGCTGTATCTCTGTACTGGCAACATTTTCTGTTAACAGGTAAGGATCACATGGCCTATTTCATCTGCATGTTCTATTAGCTGTTAGATAAACTATAAATGTGACTTGACCAGCAGTTTAGATTTACTCAGCTCCTGGTAAGAATTATCTCAATCTTTTGATTGCATGCTTACTTTTGTTATTAATTTTAGTTTTCAGTAAACCTTTGTAGATATTTTTAAAATGTTCTACTGATTTTGATTATATCCCCCAACACACACACACACACACACACACACACACACACACACACACACACACACACACACACACACACACACACACACACATACTCTGTTATCTTCTGTTATTAGCATATGTTCCACTGAGGCATCAACATATAGCTTGAGACTATGCCCTTTTTCTTAGCTATCACATTTTCAAGGACGGTATCCGGCTTTACCTAATGGGTTACCCTGTTGTGCTTAAAGCTTCCACTATGATTGCACTGAGGATAGGAATCCCTGAACTGCATTCAACAAAAAAAAAAAAAAAATTAAAAAACACTTTTTTAAAAGTGTTTATTGCAGGGGTCAAACTTCCCGGCATCACACAATCAACTCCTTTGATAAACCAGCTCACAGTAGGGGAGTATCTTCCCAAAAGGGTATCACTGCTGGCCCAACTCACTGACTCATCAACAAATTGAACCTAAGGCAAATGAAGGTTGAGTGTTCAGTCTTTGCCCACCAGTAGGTTACCATACTTAAGTTATCACTACTGCTATCTGACTTTTCTATTCAACATTATACATGCTGATTGTGTAATCATTATGCTGCTGCAGCTGTAAGCAGTGACAATATTTTATTGCCCTCAGTGAAGATACATCTAATATGCTTAAGTCCATACAAAAAACAACATTGCCTGAATTGTAATCAGTACTCTAAATGGGGTCTTAAAAGTGCCTTCACATGACCTAAAACTCATTTGACTAACACCCATTCGACCGACACCCAAGTGACCTAAATTTAATTTGACTGACAACTCATTTGACTGACTCCCATTTCACCAACAGCTTACAATACTGAATTTCAACATACTAAATCTTAAACCATAGACAAGCACACTTAGAAGACCAATAACTAACTCTTTCCAGAACTTAAACACTACTTATTAACCATCTTAACAGAAATGGGGCAATGTAAAACCAAACAAGGTGGGGGACTACACATGCCCACATCCCCCAATGTGGGGGGGGGGCTGTGCTCCCCCAATTATATATGCTAACTCCAGGATCGCACTACAGTGGGGAAAAGGGCATATAGCTTTAACTTGCCTTACAGTACTCTACACGCTGCCAAAACATTTGCCAAATTACTTTAGATACTTCCCATAAAATGTAAACAGAAAAACCCACATTTAGAAACACTACAACACTACTTTCTACATCACTATAAGAATACTAACACTCAGCACTATAAGTTACAGTAATTCTTTTTATCACAAGCAAGTCACAGGTGAAGGAAAACCCACAACAAATATATGTTTTAAATGTCGGTGAAATGGGAGTCAGTCAAATGAGTTTTATATATATATATATATATATATATATATATATATATATATATATATATATATATATATATGTATATATATATATATATATATATATATATATATATATATATATATATATATATATATAGGTCTATATTAGAACACAGAACTTTCAAAATTTCAAGAAACAGAAAATAGAATTTTTTTCCAAGGGATAGAATTTGGTTGTCTGTTTCTGTTGCTTCAGTATTTTCAGCACTGTGGTGGAAAGTTACGGGTCAGGTTCAGGTAAGTGTGCGATTGTGTGGACGTGAGGGTTAGGACAGGTTAGGTGAGTTAGGGTTAGGGCGTGGGTCAGGTATGTGTGCGATTGCATGGATGTGAGGGTTAGGGCAGGGTAGGTGAGTTAGGGATGGGGCATGGGTGAGGTGACTGTGCAATAGTGACGAACCTTAGGGTTAGTGTTTGGGTTAAGGTAAGTGGATAATTAGTGGTGTATGTAAAGTTTAGTGTAGGGTTAAGTGTAAGAGATTAGGTGTATGTGTGTGGATTGTTGTTTGTTTGGTGTGCCTGTGTTGTGTGCATGTTTTTTGGAACAGCAATTTTTTTTCCCGAGGAAAAAATTATAGACCCATATATATATATATATATATATATATACACATGTATAGCTATATTGATATAGCTATAAAATCACTGTAATCCTAGAATATTTATTCCTGTTTTTCTATACTGCTAACTTAACTTTAAGCCAATTAATATAACTATCTTCATTTAAAACTATCTTCAATTACTTTTATTTTTCGTTTGAATTTGTTTCTTTGGGATTATTTTGAGTGAAATGAAGTTACCATTTATTATGTCATTCGACCTACCTTTCTAAGTCTACATAACTCTTTGTACAACTATTTTGATCAACCCTGTTGCATAACTTTGTGTAGTTAGCAAAAGTCAAACATTTATTTTCTAAAAGTTAATACGCATTACTTAAACAGGCATTCAGAATGAGAGGCCTCACTGCTTATCACTTTGAGGCACCAACTCTTTACTGTTAACATATTTTCATCAGAGTGACCTCAGAGTGACCTCCAGTACTATGACCTTCTGTGCCCTATTGTCTACAAAATATTTTTATCCATGGTGCCACCCTAGAGGTCTTGCCCAAGTTCTGCTAATTTCATCAATCTTTTTTTCTGGCATTTTGCAAAATGCTGTCAAAACCCAAACAGGCCACACCCAAAGTCTTGAGTTGATCTATTGTCCTGGTTACACAGCCAAATAACTTTGCTAAATCTAGATAACATATGAAAAAAAAAAAATAAAATAACTGATGGTGTCAGAAAGATTAGATTTTATTCTTAAAAAAGTACAAAATATTATGTTAGAAAATCACATCTCCTTCACCCTGAGTGCTCCAAGTCAAATGTCTACTGTAAAGCCTATACTCCTGTCAGTATTATTTTTCAAAAAACAAATTAAACCTCTTATATGGATCTATATCATATTATTGTAAAATCAACATGTCGAATGGCACAACACCTTTCTTCACTGTAGTGCAATCTCAGAGTTGGAATATATATTTAGTGGGGGGGGGGCACAGACCCCCACAATACCAAATTCGAGTTTTGGCATTTTCGCTCTTGTGAGCGTTTGACATTTTGCGTCTATGATGTTATGACATAGACGCTCTTATATGATGGAATAAGATATGTGTCTCATTTAATTTAATGACTGATTTCGAAATCCAAAGTTTTTCTGTATAATAATGTATATATAACTCACTAAAACCTGAGTAAAGGAAAAGCTACAGTCTAGCAAGGAAAACTACCAGTGTGTTCTTCTCACTACACACCTTTTTGTTAAATTAAACCCCACAATGCTGATCACTGTAGATCACTTTTTTCATAAATTAATTTAGTCAAGTCTAGAGGAAATACATGAGATCAACAGGTACTATGAATGTAGAGCATTTTATTTGCAGGCCTGCATGATAAAAAAGGTGAATGACTCCTCTCAGACCACTGGTGTTTAACCTGGTGGACAGATGACATCTGTTGGCATTTTGTCGGACTGGGTCTAATTCACTCATAAATTGTGAGAACACTCTGCTGTGTCAGTGACCAGATAAGGTTTAATTTATGACTGAGGTAGATAATTATTAGTCTCATCATTCAAGGATAAGTTTAGGGTATGGAAGACTTTATGCTTTTAGTGGGTAGTCTTGGTTTAATTTTACTTTACAAAGAACAGGTTTGTTTTCTGTGGGTGGAGTTCACCTATTTTCCACACCTTGGCAGAAAATGCAGATCTGCCTATTGGTTTTGGTCTGGGTATTCCAGCTATGCACCATACAACCACAGCTCTGTGTGGTTTCTATGTGCAGGTTTGTCAGATGTGCCTATTAGAGTGGCACTGCCGGGGATCACCAGCTTGATCCTGAGTCCCACAATGCCGGATAAAATCCTGATGAAACATCCTTCGGTTTGCTTTTTCATTGGCCCATATGCCGGTATACAAGCCAATAAAAAAAAATCGCAAAATGGAGCAACTTCTGTTGAATGAAAAACTGTCTGATGTTCTGCATTGAACAGAAGTAGCTCTATTTTGCAATTTTTTGGTTGGCTTGTATACCAGTATACAGGCCAAAAAAAATCACCAAACATGGAGCTACTTGTGTTTAATGCAGAACTAAAGGTGTTCCGCATTAAAGACCCTTTTTTTGGTCCCTACCTGCCAAGTAAGAAATCTGACATCCCTGATACACACACGCACACACACACACACACACACAAAGGATTATACTTCAATAATGACTTAATGGGAACTCATGCCTCTCTATCCTCCTGAGTGTTAGAGTGCAAGTAGACTGAGCACAGGGGAGGGGGGTCTGTAAGTTGTAATGGACAGCCTCACCCATAGCGTCTGAGTTCAATAGCTGCAGGATTAGTTTTGTTTCTATTCTATTCACTAGAGCAGGTTCACACTGCTAATGGCTTAACTCTGGTTCCTTGGATGGTGCAGTTTGGATGCTAGGATCTTCTTTTCATCTTTATGACTAGGGGGTTTGTTGTACTGTATGTTCATTAGCCTTTGTGTATAAGAAATGTAGGGGCTCCATATTCATCTGTTGCCAGGGGAATTTTAAGTGCTTAGGTTTTCTCCTACTGTTTGTGTGTCACTCATCAGTCTTCTTCTGAATCTTATGTGACATCTTGTGTTCCAGCCCTTGCTCCTGGCCATTTTTTTCTTGTTACAAGCAATTTATCTCCCTATTGTGTTTAAGTATAAGTTGGCACATGGGCTAAAGTAATTATGCTTCTTTGTTTCAAAAGTGTGGGTTCAATTCCAGCCATCTTATGGATACAGTGGCACTGAGCATTGTATATCAAAGGTAAAAAGAAAAAAGTATCTAAAGAGAAATTAGAGTAAGATTTAACATTCAGGAGGACATGTTGCTAATTTTCCCCTTTGCTGTGCTCACCAGCAGTTTCATTTATTTTCATTCTTCTGCCAGGTTTCCAGCAGTTCAGGCCTATCCTTCTCATAATCCCTCTCCTAAGTGAATGGTTTTGGGTTAGAAGTGTACAATTATAATTAGTAAATAATTATATTGTTGGAGTGTTAGATTTTTTTTAATACTTTAATTAACATTCTCATATGATGTCAACTTCTTTGACTGTTAGCACTGTTCTATTAGAGTGTCTTGGATTGTCCCTGTTACATCTGGGTTTGTCCCGGTGCTGAAGGTAAAAAGTTTAAAACAATGTTAAGGACGATCATGCTGAGTGGATAGACAGTTAGTTTACTTAAAACCCAGCCATAGAGGGAGTTTGCAGTTCTAATGGTCATAGCTTCCAATACATTGTAGTCCTGTGCTAACTTTTTATCTCTCCCACTCTACAGATACTATGTCATCAGCTGAAGACCTGAGAACCAGACAGAAGTATCTAGTCTCCCAGGCCAGGGTGGTTTTGCAGATGGTGTTGCTGAAGGTTACCAGCCTGATCCTGCACCCATGCAAAGCAGAAGAGTGAGGACCTGTGAAGGTAAAGAGGAAACCCAGAGTTTGGTGAGGCCAGCTAAGTGATCAAAGTGCAGGGTCTGGATGGAGGTAGGTGGTGAAGCATACATAGAAGAACCAACAATGGAGCAAACTATCCCAGAGTGACATCTAGATTTAATTTCAGATAATAAGAAGCCAGTTGTAATTGAGAAGGGCAGTCAGTAGAGGAGTTGGCGGTGGTTCTGGATACACTGTTTTGGAAGAAAAGGTTCAAGTTGTTTCACATTCTTGATGAGAGGTTGTGCACAACACAGCTGCCACTGGGTACAGCAGAGTCCTTTGGTCAGTCTGTGTTAGGAGGAAGTACTCACATGCAGTAATCTTTTTATAATTTTCCCAAATGAGCAGAAGAGCAGTTTGGTTAATACAAAGTCAAAGTAAACTTTATTGTCAATCAGATATAATTTTTCTTTTGGTGTAGATTCATATATGAATACTTACTTTTTTACTACACTCCCTTGACAGGTGGGTTTTAGATGTCTCCCATTAATGGTGCATGTTTATTCTCCAATGTGTTAGAGTGCTAGCCTTAGCAGTGTAGCATTCCTGTAATTCAAAGTGAGCTTCTGTAGAACTTTTGGTGTGTACGCTAAGAGACTTCTATGTTTCTTAAGCAAAGCAATATTATCTGGTTGCTATAGTTTACATAAATTTGACCAATACGCAATCCTGCTAACATGGCACTGAGAAGCTGTGTAAAGGGTATCTCACATCTCATTTTAAGAACAATCTAAACCTAGGCTTCTCAAACTGTGCCACCCTCGTGGAGAGTCCTTAGCGACCAACTCCACTTAAGGAACTTGGAAGAACTAAATAGCTTCTAAACCTATGGTGCTCTACCTCTAAGAACTCCATAGGAAGTACTTTATTACACTTTCTCTTCAATTTTGTTTTTATCATTTAAAGGAACTTGTCATAATTTCCACCTTTTAGAAGACACCCTACTATATCAGTATATCTGATATGGTACTACCTTAAGGTACACGTAGAGTTTGTACAATTGTGCTCAGCCACAGCTATTTTCCACACTATTATTGTTTCCCTAACTCACGCTACTCTAAATGTAAGAACCTTATTTTAACAGCATCTTACTAAATCTGGTCTCTGTATTGTTGTCTTCACAATAAGACCAATTTGATGTAACTTCCACGTACATTTGGAGAACGCAATAGCAGAGTGGTATTGGGGCTGGAATACCTAGGCAAAGTCATAATTTGCCTCTTACTTACATCTTCACCACAGATTAGCAGAGTGTTCTGAAAGTCATAACGGAATACTCTAGCCAATATAGTTTAAAAGCAGACTAAGAAATAAATGAGGAGACATACTTGCCTACATTTAAGATTGCATCTAGAGTAATAGGTGCTTATGGTAATCACTAACTGCACCTCTACTAGCTAATTTAATGTGAAACGTACGAACGTGGCTGATTTTTTACACAAGTAGCATTTGTAAATTTCAACAAGGATAAGAGGTATATGTGAGAACGCTAGGACTGCACCGCAACTAGTCAATATAGATAACAATAAAAGAAAAAAATGAACAGAGAGGCTAACTCTAAACTTGAACTTTGTCTTAGCTAAATATCCACACCTACAGCTTCTACATTAGAATTTAGGTTCGTCCTCAATGAATTAGTGTACCATTAGACATACTGGCTTTAGGTATTACTAAGTGAATTTGTTTTTACAGTACACTACCTGAAGAGTGTTCTTAAGTCTTAAACATTGATGTAAAATCTGCACCACCTTAAATCAGATGCCCCATATGAGTGGTCATTTAATGTAGTATTTTTAATGCTTGAGTCTTTACTTTTCTTAACGCTCCCACATATTTACTACATCCAGGGTCCCTGCATTAAGTTAGAGAAATCTACTTCCCTGCAATGTCCACCTAAGGTTATTGTTTCAGGTCTATGATTAAAAACATTGGGAGTGCTGTAACAATTGTAAATGTTTTGGCAGATAGCATTCATACAGGAATAATTGTATATGCTTATTTAACCATGCTATGCTTTTACAATACTTATGTTCATTAAGCACATATAGGTATACATATATAGTTACTATCTGCATTATTTATCTATAAATATGAGCTGTTAATAAAAAGAGTGAACTACATTATTAATGTAAGCTATAGTTAAGCTATAGTTATAGTTATTGCTCTATAGTGTTAGCGCTAATGATAACTTTACAGCTATCATTGTTATCTAACTGGATATATACCTTATAGCCTCCTATAGTCTTGCTCCTAGCCTAGTTAGAATAATAAGATTTGACCAGAATTTTGCTGACTTACTTTTGATAAGGACTTGCTATAATACTGACTAGAAGACTTCTAAGGAGTGATGCATCTTTCTAGACAACTTGAGAACCTGATAGCCTGAACTACATTTTTGTACAGTTCTATGTGAATATATGTAATATTCTGTTTAATTACAGCGCCTTTGAGACTAAACTAAATATCTTGTTTCTACTATTTGTCTCTCTCTCTTTTCCTCCTAAAACAATCCCAGCTCTCCAATCTGAGTACACTGCTCTAGGACACAGAAACTAACAACCTGAAGAACAAGGACCCTGTCCAAACTCCCTTCAGTCACCACAGTTGAGCAACCTATCCCTGTACTTTCTCAGTAATGGGAGCATGAAAGTATGTGTCTAAACTATCATGGCCAGTATAGCCTATAACTTATTATTAGATCTAGGTGGCTATAAAGTGTTAGCCAGGAAAACCAGCAGCTTTCCTCCCTCCCCACTCTATAACCAATCTAATCTACTTTTCCACCATTTAAAGAAACTCAGAACCACTACTCCTTTTCTTGCATTAGGAACCTGAACTCCCTCCTTTTTGCCCTGATTACAATAAATTAATTTGGGCCATCAGGTGGCAGACTTGTCCCTTCCAGGCCTTGAAGCCTTCTCCTGATCTGTACAACATCTTTGCTATATACTGTTTATCCACAGACTTGCTATTAAACTGTAGCCCATAACATCTATTTATTTCTATGATTAGCTCTCACACACCCTCCAAATAGCTCTATTATCTACTCTTTTAACTTTATTCCAGTATTTAGGGGTACCTACCTACTGTAATTCCTGCTTCAATTGATTGTTCTTTTCAGCTCCTTACCTCTCTTGTCTCTACCTGCTCTGTTTGCCCTGCAGGCTCACTCCGCTCCCCATAACCTACCCCCATTTCCCACCCACCCATACTGCTCCTAAGCTTATACATCCTCACCGCACCCTCTTCCTCTCCAATCCAATTACAAAAGTCATCTTATTAACATTCTACATACACCTCTCTCTAATTACCCCTAGTATAACTCCTCCCCTTTAAAGAACACCAGTAAGCTTATTAGTCACTATGCAAACACGACCTTTCCAAATCCAACTAAAGCTCCTAATCATTGTCTTTGTCCTACTTTCTCTAATGGCAGCCTACCTGCTAACCTCATATGAAAAGTCAAAATATTTACAGCTGAACTTCCCTAATGCACAAACAAGTACTATACCTCCAATTAACTCCTCAGAACACATACGTTTAAAATATTTACCTAGCTATTTACCTGCTAAATATCACAGACTGACCCATATCAAATACAACTATCTAAAACCTAAAAAAACTCTTCACCATTACTTCCTTAAACAAATTATTACACCCCTCCTTTTAGCTCACACAACCCAACCATATATAAAACAATAAGAAGCAGCAGAAACTTTAACCCCAATAACCTCCAAGCTGAACTAAAAGAATGTGATTGGTCACCTTTAAAATACCTCCCATTTGACCAAGCAACAAATTACTTTAACTCAAAATTCTTAACATTCCTTAACCACCATGCTCCAAAGCATTCCATCAAAATTAAATCTAAACCCGTCCCATGGCTTACAAAGAAAACCAGGAGACTACTCTCATACTATATCCCAAATACCCTCTCTTAAGACCTAATTCCTGCTCTATCTGTGTCTTTTTAGATCAAGGCCTATCCTTAGCAAAAACACATCTTATCCGAATAGAGATAATTTAAAATGCCTAGTTAAATTCTTCTGCATATAATTCTAAAGCATCTTACCTAAGGCAGGCAATAAGTATTGTTTAAACTGTGAGCATTGCTGAACTGTTGAAATTTGAAGTATGTATTTGTTTAACAATTACTTTTTAGTTATTAATGAAGTCTTGTACATAAAGTCTAAAGTATCTTATTTAATGCTTGTGACATGTTTTTTGTATAAACTGTGAAGATTCCTGAACTGTTTAAAATTTGTAGTATTTGACTGTATAACAACTAGTACCTGCATGTTAGTAATTTAGTAATCTCTTGGAGCTTATCTCCCCGGGACTCTACTGAAAATGGACATAAATCCAGTTAGACTATCCCAGTCAGCAAATGTAAAATAAAATAAAATAAATAAATATGCACCGTAGTGCAATCTGAAATTATGTTGCTTTGGTCCCTGTGCAAGACATAACAATGAGCACATAGTTTAAATGACAGAAAGACTAATGCACATACAGTAATAATTAAAGTAATAACAACACAACAAATTACCACAATTGGACAGGAAGACATTAGACAATATTAAACTAGTAGGTATTGCAAGACTATGACTTCATATTGTGATTGCTTAGAATATTGCCCTTCATCATTTGTAGTATGATATATTCTGATGTTCATATTGCATATGTATGGAGTGGTGACTCACTCCTGACTACTGCACATTCAGGAAGTAATAGCATAAGAAATGAGGCTAACTGTACCACTTACTGAAGCAATTTGCCAGAGTGCTTACTTTTGATGATACTTCACAGCAAGTGCCATATTGATCTCATATCACTGTCATGGCTGACATTCAAGTACAGCAGCCTTATGGATAGAGGGAAGAAGCTTCTGTTCAGTCTAGATGCTTTGCAGTGTAAGTTGTGATACCGCCTGCTGGAGGAAGGGCAGAAGTACATGACATGGGAAGGGTGGGTGGGATAGTTGATTATCTTCCTATTTCTTCCCACACACCGAGTCTCATGCAGATCATCCATGGGTGGGAGTGAGGAACCAATGACTTTTCCTGCTGTCCTCACTACCCTCAGGAGAGCTTTCCAGTCAGATGTTTTTCAGTCACCATACCAATCTATGATGTTATTTGAGGGGATGGTCCCCCTGTAGAAGGCTTTGAGAATGGACTGAGACAGGTTCGCCTTCCTCAGTTTCCATAGGAAGTGCAGACATTGTTGTCCTTCTTCACTGTGTGGCTAATATGAATCAACCAGGATAGGTCATCTGAGATGAGCAAGCCCAGGAACTTGGTGTTTTTGACTCTTTCCACTGCCACCCCTTAATTTCCAAAGGTTGATGTAGCTCCTCAGTATTCCTAAAGTCCACTATTAATTATTTGGCCTTGCTTACATTTAAGGCCAGATTGTTGCTGTTGCACCAGCCTATCAGATGCTCCTCTTCATCCCTGTAGGCTGTTTCCTCACCATTTCTGACAAGACCAATTGCAGTGGTATCATCTGTGAACTTGATGGTTTTGTTGGATTCATGCTTGGCCATGCAGTCATGTGTCAATAAGGTGAAGAGCAGAGGACTCAGGACGCAGCCCTGAGGGACATTCATGCTCAATATAATACTGATTGAACTGTTATTTCCCACACATACTTTTTGGGGTCTTTTGATGAGAAAATCCAGTAACCAGTTACATAGGGGATGTTGATGCCCAACTGGATCACTTTCTATATGAGATTCTGTGGGATGACAGTGTTAAAGGTGGAATTAAAATCAATGAACAGCATTCTTGACATAGCAATTCTTGTTCCCTAGATGTGCCAAAGATTCATGAAGTGTTATAGCTATTGCATCACCCACGCAGTGGTTAGATCTATAAGCAAACTGTAATGTGTCCAGTGTTGCAGATAGGCTTGAAGAGATATGGTTCTTGATCAATGGCTCAAAACACTTCATTACTGTTGATGTAAGAGCAACTGGCCAGTAATCATTTAGGCTTTCCAGTTGGGATTTCTTAGGTAAGAGAATGATTCTTGCATTTTTGAAACAACTAGGTACAATGACTAGTTGCAGTGATGTGTTGAATATATCTGTTAGTACAGGAAACAGTTGGGCAGCAGAGTTTTTAGAACTCTTCCCATAATGTTATCAGGACCAGTTGCTTTTCTTAGGTTTACTTACCTCAGGGTCTTCAGAACATCAGATGTTGTTAGACATAGCACTTCCACACCCTGCTTGACAGGGAGCTTATTTGGCACAGTGTTGTTGTCTATATCAAATCTGCTGAAGTAGGTGTTTAGTTTGTTCAGAAACTCTGTGTTGTCATCACATGGGTAGGATGCAGGCCTCTAGTCAGTTATGGCTTGTATCCCCTGCCAGACACATTTGGAGTCCCTTTGGTCAGAAAGGTGTCCCTGAATATTACGTCTATAGGTCCTCTTAGCCTACTTTATACCTCTACTTAAATTTGCTCTGGACTCTCTTAGGGCATCATTGTCTTTTGATTTAAATGCAGCATTTTCTGCCTTTAAGAGCTCATACACTTCACCAGATAGCTAGGGTTTCTGATTAGCATGCATGGTGATACATTTGATGACTGTTATGTCATCAACACAATTTAAAATATAGGCTATTACAGATTCTGTATACTCCTCCATGTCAGTATGGTGATTCTTTACAGCTGCATCTCTAAACGCCAACCTGTTTGTACATTCAAAGCAGTCCTGTAATGTCAAGACTGCTCCCTCAGGCTATATCCTTATTTGTTTGGTTGTAGTCTTGCCCTTTTTCAGCAATGATGTGTATGCAGGAAGCAGCATGATGGCTAGATGGTCTGAGCTGCCCAGATGTGGATAGGATACTGCTTTGTAGGCCAGTTTGACATTTGTGTACATCTTGTCCAGAGTGTTCTCCTCTCTTGTAGCAAAGCTCACATGTTAATGATAATGGGATAATATGGATTTCAAGTCAGCTTGATTGAAATCACCTGCAATTATATGGGCAAACCCAGGGTTCTTATTCTGGAGGTCATTTATTTGACAGCTACAGAATGTTCAATGCCACATTGGCATTAGCACCAAGGGGGATGTAAACAGCTGTTATGCTCACGTCATTGAATTTCCTAGGCAAGTTGAAGTGTCTGCATTTTAGTGACATGAACTCAATGTTCTCTGAACAGTGAGAGGCAATTATTTCATAGTGTGAACACCAGTTGTTGTTGATGTTGAAATACACACAACCCCCCCTCCGCGAGATTTGCCACAGAGAAACTGATTTCTGTCAGCACAAAATAATGACACCCCCTTCACATATATTGCACTATCATTTATACTGGAGTTCCTCCAAGTTTCAGTGAACACAAGTAAATAACTATTTCTCACCCTTGATTGCGTGGAAAGATCCATCCTTAAGTAGTCCTTCTTCAGCGTGTGTACATTTGCCAGCAGCATGTAAGGAGGTGCATACCTGTGTGGATTTCTTTTCAGTCTGTCCTTAATTCCTGCTCTAGAGCCTCCTTTCTTGATCTTTTGCATATTTTCCTTTTAATCTGCTTCCCATGTCCGATTGTTTACAGGCCTGGTTGCTACCAGTTAATCAATCATACAGCACAGGGAGATATGAGAATGGATTTCCAGAAGATTCTCAGAATTGTTGTTAATCATAACTTTTCATTTCTTGCCCTTAAATCAGTTATTATTCTGTTTTTTCTGATGAAAAACAAGAGAAATAGTGCACTTTTCTGTAGGGATCCAAAGCAGCCGCTGCCACACAGGAGGCCACCATTTTTATATAAGATAGTCATCAGCATTTTTTCCAGCTGCTGTTTGTGTTTTCCACATGAAATGGTGTCTGTAATCCCTGTGCCATTCATAACAGGGTACATACCTCTGGCAATCAAGTACAAGATCACCAGGGGTGAATTTTTTTGATTGGTGGATGTGGAAGAATTCTAGCACCTTACACACCTGGAGAGTATAGAATCCAATGATTTGGCTTTTGAGCTGTTGGCTGTAGGCAAGAGACAGTTGGGTAAGGTCAGAGATTGCAGTTGGGATAACTGGGTTATGGGGTTTATTTTCATTTGTACAACCAACTACAGCATACCAAGAATATTTCATTATTTTTCCACAAGAAGCAGACTGCTATTTTTCTACAGTTATATACAGCCACTGGCATTGCTCACTGTCAACTATTTCACAACATATGACCACAAAATTATCATTTATCATTTTTAGTTATAAGCCCTTTGTGGAAATGTGTATGGTGTATGTGTGTTGACAATAACATTGTCTGGAAATGGGAGTATAAGACAGAAATGAAATGGGCAAATATGCAGAGGTTTGAGCACAAGGTGAGTAAATGAGGAATGAGTAGGTTGTAGTCAGAAAGTAGCCAGTATTTATTAACAATGGTAGACAAATCTAGAAATAAATTTAGTTAGAGCCAAACTCCATGACATAATTTACAATGCAATGATAGGGTGGTTTTATTTCAGGAAAATGGAACCCATGAATGCAAGAAAAAAGAAATTAATCAAAATCCATTTGAACCCATGCTTTTCACACTGACATCTGCTAAAACATGCAGTAACATGGCATGCCACAGAAAAATTCACAGGAAATGTTTCGGGAAAACGCATTTCAAGGGAATGGCACCCATGAAAGCAAGAAGAAAAAAAAAATGCATGTAACTGGATTTGAAAGACTGCCTTTGTCATTGATATTCTCTGGAAAAGTGAAGTTGTTTAGAAATCATGTTAGAATAGTGATTACGACTGAAACATGAGCATTATTATACAACATAGAAAAATCAGATGATCAATACCTTTCCCAAAGTGTACTGATAAAATAAAGATCAATGAATGAGTATAGTGAGCCATGGACACTAGTGCATATGTATATTATGTTTAGTTTGTTTTATATCTGCATAGTGACATGCATCAGTGATTAACTCATTTGTGCCAGCTCTGGCACCTTATCAATGCATGCTATGGATTTTGCTTCATTTTTCCAGAAAATGAGAAGTGTCATTTCTCTTTTATGTATAGATGATGATGTCTCTCTCTGTGGCCTGTTACATAATGTTACAAAAGACATGCATCTGGAGCCTTTCTCCCCGGGCCTCCACTGAAAGTTGGCTTTGTTCCAAGTCGGACTTTCCCGGTTAACAAATGTTAAATAAAATAAATAAATAAAAATAATGCATTGCCACAGAAAAGATTATTTTTCTTTCATAATCTCAGTTTGGGCATCTGTGTGATGTGCTAATGTATGTCTGACAAGATTAAATGTTTGGAAAAAGTATAAGACAGATGAAAAAATGGCAGCAGTGGGTACAAAAGAAGATGAAGAAATAGAAATTAAGCAGGATGAAGGTGGCTAAAAAAACAAGACAGACATCAGTGGATTTTAACCTATGCCTCTTTAACTAATGGTCTTCAAATCAATTCATTAGCTAGTGAAGTCACAGAAGAACTTACTGTGACATTGTAAATAAACATATGTCAAAGCAATATTAGAATAGTTTGAAGATTGAAAACTAGATGTTGCTAAATAAATATTAAACAGTCACATGATTTCAATCCTTAACCAACCATAGTGACAATGTAGACATCACGGTAAACTCTTATGAACAAATTTTATGTTCACCTTGTTTTACACAATAAACACAATAAACAATTTGTGCACGATACAGATCTCAACTCCACTGGATTTGAACATCTGCATATCTGATATTTTCTAAAAAAGTGCATTAGCAAGTGAAACCACAGATGAACATATAATAATGGGGTCAGAAAAATACCTTTCTAAGGAATGTCAGAGCTGTATTGATCATAGAAAACTGAATTCCATTTCAGATTATACAAGGTATATCTAACTAGATCTTGACCCCATGCCTTTATAACTGATATTTATTAGATGCGTACTTCAGCAAATGAAGCCCTAGAAGAATTTATATTGAAGTTTTCAGAGAATGCACATTTCAAGGGTGACAGAAAGCTGAACATACAACAATCAACATAAGTTGTTACATACAAGTGTTACATCTAACTTATGCCATATTTGCATGGTACATTATTTGCACATGGCATGGATTTTCTTCATTTTTGCCATTTTATAAGAAATACATTATTTGTTTTAACAAAGAAAATATATAGGCTGTATTGGACTAAAATTTAAAGCATTTTTAATCTTATTCTACATAGTGCATTAACTATAGAAGCTACTGAAGTCATATTGTACATGGTCATTAAAAAGACACATACTGGGGAAATTTAGTACATTTGCATACCAATCAGTATAAAACTCCATTCAACCCCATGGGATTTGGACAACCCACCCAGTATTTTGGCACAGTATAAATTGAATGAGTACAGTAAGCCACCAAAACACTTTGAATGAAGGAATTCACTCAAATGTATTGTACATTTGCTTGCTGAATCACAGCTGTGCATAGCTCATTTGTGCAAATTATGCCAATAATGTAGTATGTTCCAAAGGATTTTCCTTAATTTTTGTTATAAGACAGGGACTGACATTGCTCATTGTTCATATATGAGCTTTGAAGTCAATCTCTGTGTCTCACTAGAAAATACAGGACAGAAGAAAGGTGTTTGTTTTATAATTTGTGGTCATGGATGTTTTATATTTATCTATTTTTACAGGACTAAAGTTTGACAATGACAGTATAAGGCAGATACAAAAAGGTGAAGCAAACTGAAGGTAGAACAAAAGGTGAGCCAATAAGGAATGAACTGGACGGAGGTGAGTTGTGAGCATATCCCACACATTTTTAGCTAAACAATCAGAGAACATTTTGTACATAACTTTGTTGGAATTGCCTCATTCCTTGAAAAAAAATACAAATTGTTTGAGAAGAATGCTTTGTTTCAGAGGAATGGAGCTCATGATAGCAAGCAAGCAAAAATAATGGATTTGAATTCCCACCCTTGTCATTATTATTTTCTAGACCAGTGTATTAGCAGGTGAAGAGACACAGTAAGATACAATGATGTTGGCAGAAAACACACATTTCAACAGAGATTTAGAACAGTGTTAAAGACTGAAAACTGGACTATGCAGGGAAACTGCATGCAGTTGTATGATGAGAACAAAAGCTTGTAAAACAACATACCACCTTCAGGGAATTAGAACTTTTTACACCATGCATAAGTATAAACATATCACATCATGAATAAATTGAGTATAGACTCTATTACAGGGAAAGCATTATATTTACCTTGTTGCATAATTACTGGGTAACACACACCCAACAATCAGCTAAGTAGCATGATAATACCAATTTATTTTACTCATGACAAGGATTTTTCTTCAGTTTTGCCATAAGTTGAGGTGTCATTTCTCTGTGGTTATATACAGGCAATGACATTGTTCTCTGTAATCATTGTACAATGTATGACCATATAAAGATGATTTTAATAGACAATCCATTTTATGAAATGAGTGTGTTGTGTTAGAGACCAGTTGGGATAATAGTTAAGGTCCTTGCCTCCCATGCACAAGGTACAAGGTTTGATCCTGACCTCCAATCAATGCCTGTTTTGAGTTTGCACATTTTCCTTGTGTCTCTGTGGGATTTCTCCCCACGTCTAAAACACATGCTGAGTGTTTCCATCTCAAACTCACCAATGAATGGAGCTGTGGGAAGCAGCACAGACTCTACAAGGTGCCATATGGGGGGAAGAGCTGTACAGGGCAACCACTTTGGGCATCTACTGTGGTGCACAGCATCCTCAAGATAGGCACCATGGTAGGTTTAGCCACTTGAAAGTGTAAAATATGGCTGTAGGTGATTTGGTCATGTTGACTAATGTTGCCAAAATGGGTATGGGTAGTTACCAGTGATAAGTGGGTTGAGGAGCCAGCCTACTCTAACCTATGCCAGGGACTCTTGCTAATGGTGGAAAGGGTATATGTGCCCTTATTGGCCAGTGTGTGCCAACCTTAAAGTCCAGCCCTGGGTCAATAAACTACTGGCAGGCTGGTGTCTAGTTGTCCAGCCTGGGTTACCCGGGAAAGGCCTGCTGAGCATAAAACCAACCTACCTGCCACACATGAACTGAGAATTGCTACACTTAATGTAGGTTCACTGACAGGGCACAGCTTGAAAGTGGATGACATGATGATGCAGAGGAGGCTGGACATCCTATGTATGCAAGAGGTGAGATGAAAGGGCAGTACAGCAAAGCCACTTGGCTTGGGATCCAGACTGTACTACTCAGGAGGGGGACAAGCTAGAAATGGTGTAGGAATTGTGGTGAGAGAGTGGCTTCAGGAGGCAGTGAGGGATATCATCAGAATTAATGACAGACTCATGGCAAACAGACTCCAGTGTAATGATAGGGCAGTATCCATAATATCAGCCTATGCTCCACAGCAGGGTTGTGACAGTGAGGAAAAGTGTGCATTCGGACAGCAGTTGCAGGATCTACTAGATAAAGCAGGATAAAATGAATTGATGTTGATAATCTGTAACTTAAATGTACATATTGGGACAGACAAAACAAGATATGAGGACTGCCTGGGTCCACAGTGTGTGTGTGTGTGTGTGTGTGTGTGTGTGTGTGTGTGTGTGTGTGTGTGTGTGTGTGTGTGTGTGTGTGTGTGTGTGTGTGTGTGTGTGTGTGCGTGTGTGCATGTATGTGTGTGTGTGCATATATATATATATATATATATATATATATATATATATATATATATATATATACATATGTATATATATATATATATATATATATATATATATATATATATATATATGTATATTTATACACACACACACAAAGAGAGAGAGAGAAGACTAGTAATGTGGCATTTGAGCAAGTGAGGTCTACAGAACATCTGTTAAGTCTGACGATAATAACAATAAGCTTGCAGAGTAAGCTTCAGTATTGTAGCTCCATGGAGAAGATCTAAAATATTACACCTGTATCATTTGCATGTTCAGCAGTGAGGAGTGCAACCTTTCACAGGTTATGGAGCAGTAACACAGTGCATGAGCTGGAGTATGTCTGCACCTGGGGACCTGCTGCAGGAAGTTCTGTGAAGTGGAGCTAGACAATCACAGAGTGTGTCTCAGCAAGGACCAGTCAAATAGCTCTGGAACCACTGGATAATGACAAAGAGTTGGTGGTCTTGTGGAGAGATATGTCACTGTTGATTGATCTGGCTCAGAGTAGAAATTGGTGATGTCATCTTGGCATCTTGAAAAAGAAACATTTGATTTGCGGTGGGTCAGAATGACCAACAGAGAGCAAGGCATGATATGGGAAGACATCCAGAGAGGCTATAATCGCATGCAAGAGAAGTAAGTGTGGTGAATGTAGAAAAATTACCAAACTGGGTTAGATATTCTTCCTTTGCAAGATGGTGTGGATCAGACACCTCCCAGAAATAACTAATGAGTAAGTGTGAAAGAGTTCTGATAGTGGGGAAAATGAATACATGGCCACTAATGAGGATTCCTTTTTCTTGTGTTTTTTTTTTTCACTTGGATTGAATCCTGTTCCTAATGGAAATGATAAATCATGACCATTGATGAGCAAGAATAGAATCTCTATGTAATGGTTTATGGGAAGAGTTACAGAGGCAGTCTATGGTAAATGAGTGAAGGTCATGGGATCAAAAGTGATTGGGTTCTTATTAATGAAGTCATGAGAGAGACGTTAGAAACAGTCATAGAAACATCATATGGACACTGGCCAGAATCCTGAGTAAAGGAGGCTGCAATTTTTGGACTTATCTGGACTTGGAATTTGTAAATGTAGAGGAGAGGAAGAGTGATATGGACATTAAATAGTTTTAATTATAGGGTTTTATGTGCTAGGTTTCACGTTTTGCTGGTAAGACAATACTCTGGAAAATATGAAGAAGGAATAGAATTGTGAAATTGGCAGTCCAAAAAAGTAGAATGATGAGATGACACCAGGCTCTCAGCATAAAACGAACAATCTTTTATTTTAAACAACATATGTGCTTTCACAGCTCTTGCTGCTTCTTCAGATGTCAGTATAAAAATGCAATCACTCACCAACAATGTATACAGAACTTCAACTAGCAACTCAACCAATTAAGAAATTATGTATTAAAAGGATGCAAACAATAAGTGTAATATAAATTTAAAAATAAGAAATGAACTTAACATCAACTAATGCACATAAGTGTATGTAAAGCTCATCTACAAAGTGAGCGTGTCTGTAACAAAGGTTTAATGGGAACTTTATTATTAAGTCCTGTACCATAATCAGCCCTTAACCTAGCTATACGCTTGCTCTCTAAGCTTTCAGTAGCATTGCTGACATCACCCAGCCTCTTAGTAGCTGCTACCTGCGCTATAACTTGAAACTTAAAACAATGTGTGTGTGAGGTGAGCTTCACATGTTTAGAAAGAGCACTGCACTCAATTCCATTATTTATACATCTTAAGTATTCTAATGTACGTTCCTTCAACTGTCTATTGATTCTAGATTCTTCATGGTATGCTGACAAAATGAATGTTATGTTGTCTAACAATTCTTTTTATAGTAAAATTATACTGTCTGATGTTAACAACAAGGTAATTCATATTAAAGATAAGTTGCATTGTATGATGGCATCTAGGCTGATAGATAGTTTGATTATTTTTTGTGCAACATCCCTTGATTACCTTTATACAGGGCCTGCCCAGGTTACACAAGGATCCTGTAAATCCATTGCTTAGACCTATAGTCTCTGGTAGAAAATGGAGTACAGAGTCTATGTCCATCTTTCTAGAAAAGCATCTTAGACCACTTGTCAGTACCAAATCACATATCCTGAGTGACTCTTGACAATTCTGATTGATCCTTATGAGTTTACACAAGCTACATTTGATGTAGAGGGATGGTACTTGGTAACCTTGGATGCAAGTTCCCTCTTCACAATTATGCCAAATATGTTAGGTATTCAGTGGGTGGTACAATATCTGATGAAACAATATATATTTAGTGATAGTAAGGTTGAATTACTTCATTAGTTACTTGAGTTGGTCTTATATAACAATGTATTTGTTTTTGATGATAATTATTTCTTTCAAAGAGATGGCGTAGCAATGGGTACCTCATGTGCCAACAGCTACGCCAGTCTCATTATGCTCATCGGGGAACTTAAGCACATACTGGCTGATACATACTTAGAACACATTTTATTTTACAGACGTTTTGTTGATGATTTATTTTTGATTTGGAGGGGTACACGAGATGAGTCAGGTAAGTTTATAGAAGACATTAATGCTAGTACTGCATTTTTGAGATTTACAGCTGAGTATTCCAAGGTAGAATTTAGTTACTTAGATGTACTTATCAGAGTTTCAAGCAGTAGACAGATGGATACTTCACTATACAGGAAACCTTATTACAGGAACAAATGTTTACACTGATCAAGCATGCACCCTGCATATGTATTTGATAACATAGTAGAAGGGCAAGGACTTAGGGTCTCAAGGGTGAATGTTTGTGATGGTAATTTTATGGCTGGAATGAAAGATCTGGAGAATAAGTTTGTGGATAGGGGCTAAAAAGAGGTATAATGTACAAGGATCGAATAAAGTCTCTGATGTTAGAGAAGGTAGAGCAGGCTCTTCTTTTCTTGAAATCCACCTTTTATTCACCCCAAGAGACTGAGTGATGGCAAATGCAGGGTACCAGTGACTTATTCTTGTACTACAGGGTATGTCTTGTATATTATAAGGAAGCATTGGCCCATTATAACAATGAATAATGATCTTAAAAAGATAGTGGGTGAACAACCTAACTTTATCTTTAAGAAGAAACAATGTTTAAAACAGATGCTTTGTTATCCAAAACAGTTTATTGATGGTAAAACTACTAGGAATAAAATGGGTTCCACTTATAAAGGAACTAGACCATGTCATACTTGTAAGTGCTGCAGATATATTGACACCACTGGCATGTTTATACATCCAGATCAGGGTAAACAGTATGTGTTTGATGTTCAAGCTACTTGTACTTCTTCTCATGTGGTTTATTTAGCATGCTGTACTGCCTGCATGAAGTTCTATGTAGGCTAGACTGATAGTTGAAGGGACGTACATTAGAACACTTAAGACGTATAAATAATGGTATTGAGTGCAGTGCTCTTTCTAAACATGTGAAGCTCACCTCACACACACATTGTTTTAAGTTTCACGTTATAGCACAGGTAGCAGCTACTAAGAGGCTGGGTGATGTTAGGAATGCTACTGAAAGCTTAGAGAGCAAGTGTATAGCTAGGTTAAGGGCTGATTATGGTACAGGACTTAATAATAAAGTTCCCATTAAACCTTTGTTACAGACATGCTCACTTTTTAGATGAGCTTTACATACACTTATGTGCATTAGTTGATTTTACATTCATTTCTTATTTTTAAATTTATATTACACTTATTGTTTGTATCCTTTTAATACATAATTGCTTAATTGGTTGAGTTGCTAGTTAAAATTCTGTATACATTGTTGTGTGGGTGACTGCATTTTTATACTGACATCTGAAGAAGCAGCGAGAGCTGTGAAAGCTCTTATGTTGTTTTAAAACAAAAGATTGTTCGTTTTATGCTGAGAGCCTGGTGTCATCTCATCATTCTACTTTTTTGGACTGGTTTACTCTGGTTTATTTGTTTGGTGAAACATTTACACAGCACAGGTTGGTCGTTTTTTTCCTGTTAGAAATGTGAAATTATCTAAGAAACATGAGTAGTACCCCACTTATTATAGACATAAGGAGGCAGCAGGTTATGAGTAGCAATAACACTGTCAAGTTTGCTTGATGTGATAAGTGGTAAGGTAACAGACCTGCTTTATCAGATGAAACCAGACAGCTGAACTGGATAAACCATATTAAGCTAGTCATAGACTTTTAGAAATTGTGTTATTTGTTTTTAGATAGTATATATGGAAATACTGATATCTATCAAAGCTTTGGGCTAAACATTTCATAAAACAAAGTATAGTAAAATTGTTTTTAATAAGGTTAGGAACTGTAATTATGTATGCTGGAAATTTTTGAATTCTTTAAGTACACTATTTTCATGTGACTTAAGCTGTTAAAATAAAATTTGTTTGGGAACTTTGGTCTTTTAAGAACAGCAGATTAACAGTGGAGTGAGAGATGAGTGTGAGATGGTTATGGACAGGTTTAGAGGATCGTTGGATAAGCCTATGGTCAGGGAGAATGTAGAAGGAGAATTACTATATGAAGTACTGGGATAAATAGGCCAATACAGAGAGACAGGATGGTTGTTAAATTTAAAAGAGAGACTTAAGATATGATTCCTTTGAAAGACCTTAAGCTATGTATTGGAGTGGCAGGTAAGCTACAGAACTGATCAGGATAGATTGTATTAAGGGACAAAAAGGGAGCAAGGGTTCTTTTGTGATAAGGGATGGCAGTTGGGGAAAAGTGAGGGAAATAAGTGAATGGGGTAGTAATTGTGGTACAGTGCATGATAAGAGGGGGTTGACTGTAGTCTCATATTATGTTCCAAATGAAGATGAGACTGTGGCGCTAGATGCATGCATAGATGCTATACAAAGGGGGATATGATGATAAGGGGGATCTTTAATGTGGTGTTAGACCCAATGATGAATAAACTGTACAGCAGAGTAGAGTTTCATGTTAATTGCTACAAGAGGTTTAAGGAAGAAAGGAAAGAGGGGGCTGGGTAATATCTAGAGAGAAAGGTATACAAAAACTAACTATACTCATTAAATAGATATGAATGTAAATAAACTAGAATACGAGACAGAATTTTGGTGGATGAGGAAATGATTTAGGAAGTAAAGGAAATTAACACTTTTGGAAGTAATGGTGACATGGGGCCAGATTCACGATGGCTTGCACGGAGTCTAAGAGTAGAGTACGACTCCATGCAGCCATCATGTCCGACGAGCGATCCAGGAACAGCCTGCAGGGGCATGCAAGAGAGCTCCTAAAACAACTCTTACACGGACAGGGCCGGGTTATGCAAATTACCTCAATTGCAGGTGAAAGGCATGCAAATGAGGTAGATTTGCGATTCAGGAAACCCGAATTTGTCCGAGTAAGAGCAGTGTTAGCTGCAGAAATGTACTCAGTTGACAACTGAGTACCGTTCTGCAAATAGCAAAACGGAGCCGTGACAGCTCCAAATAAAGGTTGCATCCAGTACAGAAAGCATGCCAATGGCCAAATATACAGCCAATAGCAATGTTTCCTGATGCAATATGAAAAAAAAAATAATTTATATTTTTTCTCCAGTTTCCGATGTTTAAGCGTAGCACAGCGGCGCGCAAATGGGCTGTGCTCTAAAAACCAGAAAAATAAAAATTAAAACTCACAAATGTGGATTTTACTTAAATTGTTAATTTACAATGCAAGGGAATGGCAGGCTGAAGACAACATGGCCACTGAGTAGAGGTTGCTAAGGGGGGAAGCACAGTCTAAGAGATGTAACCAATCATTAGTAGGCAATCCTATGCAAAGGACGGTTAGGATAGTGAATCGCAGGTTTACATAGCAAATGAGCACAGTCAGTGGAGTGTAGGAGTAGGATAAGGGGAGTAACAGAGTAGAAGATAGGTGACATCACGAGTGGGGTATGTATGAAAGAAGGGAAGCTCATTGGAGCAGAGTGACATGTGTCAGCTGCCGTTTACACATCATTGAAAGAGATGTGACAACAGGTAGGCTAGGTAAAGGCAGGAAATGGAAGGTGTATGCCATGAATAACACCAAAATTTCTTGCTGAGCGGATATGCGCACATGTGCGCACCTGTAAACCCGAGTAAGACAGTGTGCGCGCGTGTAAGCGTGAGTGCACGCGTTTAAGCAGGAGTAAGCATGTATAAGGCAGTTTAAAGTGTTGTAAGTGCGTTTGCACTGGTGTGCATGCGTTTTATCCCGAATAAGCAAGTTGTAGTCCGCATAAGCATGTGTGCGCGTGTGTGAGCTGCTGTGAGCGTGTTTGCGCTTGTGTGCATGGTGCTGCCCCCCCCGAGGAAACTGAAAGGAAATAGGAAGCACAACAAATAGTAGGAAGCTACCAGGGAGTACTAGCAGAGCTAGCAGGTGAAAACAATCAGAATCAGGCAATTACACAGGCTGTACACTAGCCCAGCCGAGCCTAGCACTTAAAACTCTGCAAACAACAGCCCATTATGTTTCTCACAAGAGACACTGCAGTAAGCTAATAGAAGTGAAAACTGAAAAAGCTTTACTGAGACAAAGAAATGTTAGGGGCTGCCATTGCTGTTATAAGGCGACATATGCAACATGCTGAGGGTGGTGACAATGGAAATGCTGCTGGACAACCCACAGTGAGGAGACGGAGAAGAGTGTACAGGCCCAGGGTAACCTACCAGGGGCTACATGAGCTGGAGATAGTGGAACGCTATAGATTGGACAGAGACCTCCTGCAGCAAATTGTTGAGCTGTGCAGGCCACGCATCACACACAGAACAAACCGAGGGGAACCCATCCCAGTGGAAAACAAGGTATATGTTGGCCTAAGAATCTTAGCAACAGGTACCTTCCAGAGACCAACTGGTGATATGATGGGGATATCACAGGCATCAGCATCTGGAGTACTGCACCAGTTCCTGGATGCCATGTCAGCACATGTCGGTGATCATGTATATTTCCCCAATTCCCATGAGGTATTGGCCAGCAATATGCATCTCTTCCAGCAAATAGCGGAATACTCTGAGGTAGTGGGTTTAATAGACTGCACGCACATACACATCAAAGCACCAGCTGGTGAGCGGGGTAGGGTCTACTTCAACTGCAAGGGCTTCCCCTCCATCAACTGCCAAGTCGTGTGTGATGCCCAGGGCATAATATTGAATGTGTGTGCTGGCTGCCCTGGAAGCTACCATGATTCCCATATCTGGCATCTGATGCAGCTGTACCAGACACTTGCCAATGGGGACATCCCACATGGTCACCTAGTGGGGGATGCTGGCTATGCACTGGAGCCATGGCTGATGACACCCATCAGAAACCCACACACACACACCTGAACAGGAATGCCATAATGAGGCACAGGCACAAACACAAAATGTAATCAAACGTGTGTTTGGGCTGCTCAAGTCACGGTTCCGGTGCCTGGACACATCTGGTGGAGCTTTGCAGTACTCACCAACTACCCAAATTGTCATGGTATGTGCTATGCTACATAATATGATCCTGCAAAAACAGCTGCAGCAGGACCAGCATAGGCCTGGGCCAAACAGCCCTCCACCATTGCCAAGGTCATCACAGGCAGAGCGTGACTCGGAGGAGGAACAACCTGAGCTTGCCCAGTAGGCAGAAGGAGGTATGCCCAGTATGCTTTGGCCTTGGCAAAGAGGCAATGCATAGCACATACACTGGCTCAGAAGGAACTCTGGAAATCATACCTCTCTCTGACACGCACATATAGTAAAAGGGATGCCTAAGTTGACACTACCTGCTTTCAAACATGTACAGGGAGTGTAGTATGTGCATCCGACATAGGCAGCCCTGCAGCACCACCTGAGGCATGATTGCCATGTGTTAAGCAATTTAAAGCAGTGCTAAACAGCATTTACCACCATGTAGTATATGCAAACAGAATCGCACACACCAACTAGTGCAACTGTGGTCAATGTTGAGCAATATTGGGCAACGCCCAGCAAAGTTGTTGAATATTCAGCAATGATGGACAAGCCTGGTCTAAGTAGGGCATAGCTGAACAAAAGCCAACATGCTCATATTTGCTTAACTGGCTCTTAAGCAGTCTGGTCTGCTCAGTATGAAAATATAAAGCAGTGATGGGCCTCGAACACAGGATACTGTGCACTATAGTTAAAGTACTGAACCACTAAACCACTAAACCATGACAGTATTGCAGTGGTCAGCCAGTATGAAGGAATGTTGATAAGTCTATGTAAAGTATCTCATGGAAACCCTGCAGGCACAGCATAATCCCTGTTGAGTTATGACACAAAGGTGAGTCCTGCAGTAAGAATAGAACTTGACTTCCAACACACACACACAGTATAAATGTTAATATTGATCATGATCACACACATCCACAAATGTAGTGGACCTCAGATTGCAACATACTGAAAGGTCACACTGGGCATGCTCACACACTTGAATAAATGAGACAAGTGTCAGGCAACAAAACATGGAAAGCCTGAACTGGGCATGCTCACACACTTAAGCCATGTCCAAGTACAGCAGTGGGCCACAGATCTGGCAGTTGCATGTTTTAACCCAGGAACCTCTCACTATCCAGCAATCTGCCCTGTGCACACAGTTACATGACAACAGACACATATATAATATAGTGGAACCCTGTCATAATCAATTATGTTCTGCAGATACCTAAGTTGTTCATAGAAACTGGGAAAGCAAAGACGATAAAGACCTGCAAACAGTATCAGCAATAAATATTGTGCATCCCAAACATAAGCATAGGTTCAGAGGTCGATACTAGGCTATCTGCCCTAGGGCATGTACAAGCCTAACCAGAGTGTGTTTGGCTTTTGCAACCCTGTCAGATTACTACACTGTGCCAGTGAATAGTAGGTCACACAAGATAGCCCATGTACGTTTAAGCTAGTGTGCCTCTGTCTAGCAGGGACACAGAAGATATCACAGGGGTAAACATACGATCACCCATACAGCCATCAAGATGTCCCCTGTAGGTGGTCAGTGGGTGGCTCTGCCTATGTGAAACTGTGATCACAATCCGGAGTGAGTGGAGGCCCTGGGATAAGAATCTGTCCCTCCAGTATGTTTTATAAACATCTGTGCTGAGGTATATGTCCCTGGAGTGTGTAGCTCCAAGGGAGTCAGATATCCTGAGGTGGAGCATGTCCAGTAATTCTGGGTTGGGTATTTCTGTAAACAACAGGCACACATCATATCTGAGTAGGTGGTAAGCAACTGAGTATAGCTGGAGTTACTGCATACGAACTGTGCAGGTCATCTGTGTGAGTCCCTACATCTGCTTGGTGAGGAACTTCTGTGGCCAGTATAGTTGCTGCAGGCATTGGGTAAGGTACACCCCAAATGTGGCATTGTAACCAAGCATGGTTGTGATGAGTATAGGGGCACAATGACCTCACTCGATCTAGATGTGAAACCATATGGGATAAGGTGGCCCACATAGAAGGTGTGTCCAACCACTTTGGCAACGTGAATGTCAAAGGCGACAGTATGAACAAGTCATGTCCTCAAACCCCTAACGACTCCTACCATATGTAATGGAGTACAATTTAAATCTTTTAGGAAACCTTCAGCAGTAAATAATTTTTTGCATGCTACTAGTTTGCATCCACCTCATTTGATTAGGGCTTTACCAGAGGGAGAATTCAAAATAATTTTGAGAAACACTTCTGAGGTCGACTTATGGGAAGATGCTTGTGATGAAATTGTCACTAGGCTAACGTCCAGAGGATATGATAACATAAGTCTTTCAAATATTAAAGGTAGAGCATGTCAAACCAGGAATTTTGGAGGGGGTAGATACCATAAGAAACGTTCTCATATGCCAAATAGCTCAGCAGAAGATAGGATATTCTTTGTATCTAGATTTTCTAATTTTTCTGTAATGGTTGAACAAGTTATGAGGGAATTTTGGCATATGGTTAGTGATGATCCAAATGTGGGACATTTATTTCCTAAACATATTACGTTTTCTTATGGGAGATACTCGAATTTGAAAGAACTGTTAAATAGGAAGTTAATTAAGTCTACTGATGGGGGTGTTGGGATGCATCGTTGTGGTCGATGCTCGGTGTGTGTGAAAGTTAAAAACATGCATGGACTAAAAATTAATGGCAAAAGATATTTTTCATTTGAAAATTTTGATTGTCAGAAATCAGGAATAGTGTATATTTTGGGATGTAACTGTAGTACACCTTTATGGTATATTGTGAAAACTACGAGAAAGGTCAAGGTGCGAATCTTGGAACATTTAGGGGATATAAGAAGGAGGAACATGGAGAGTCCAGTAGCCTTTCATTTTATTAATGTACATAATGGGAAGGTGGATGGCTTTCTATTTAGTGTGTTGGCTAGACCCCATATATGTGTAGACAATTTCAAGAGTGTACTTTGTAGATTAAAACACAAATTGATTTTGGGATACCACACTTTACACCCTAGGGGAATGAATTTGGAGAGTGGGCTTGTATTATGAAATTTTGAATATTTATTCAATGTTGTAAAAAGATTTGAATGTTTATTTAAAAATAGATAATATATATGATATACTTAATGTATTTAGTATTTTTTGCTACTTGTAGTATTATTATGTTCAAATTTATGTCTTCAGTAGTAATAAGCAATCATTTATATGAAAAAATGTATGTATTTAATATTCTGAATGATAGTTGCATATTTGATATTTGTATTTAATGTTATTTTAGGAATTACATAATAATGTTAAGAGTTTAATGATTTAATTGATTAATTGAGAAGCATTTAAAAGGAAGATACAGCCTGATGATAATTGTTCCATGAAGGCGAATTGTCAAGGTACCAGAACGTCCATTGTGATATTGAATAAAGAAAGCTTCCTTCTATCTCACCTGGTGACTTCTGATTTTGAAGTGTTTGGATCATGCTGTTATTCCCAAAGGTGATGACTATGCAACTAATGGCATTTAGCTGTAGGCCATGGCTCAGGCACCAGTCATCCATCTCTGTGAGACCCTGTTTGAGTATGCATGTGGCAGCTGGAGAGTTGATCATGGCACCCAGTTTGCAGTCAAGTGCAAACATGTTCAGCCATATTCCCCCTGTGGTAGCCTGTACATCAGACAAATATATGCTGAACAAGAGAGGTCCCAGGACAGAGCCGTGTGGGATGCCACGTGTAACTGGTGTATAGTCAGACATGGCACCTGCAATTCTGACCATGTGGGTGCTATCCCTGATCCAGGTATCACTCCATCATGTGAGATATGTGTCCATATCGATGCTGGTGAGCCTATGCATAATGGCCCAGTGGGTTATTGTGTTGAAGGGTTTTGCAAGGTTCAGGTAGGCTGTGTGGACAGCCATCCCTATGTCGATGGACCTGTTAGCCGTTTTAAGAATACAAACAGGTTCAAGAGGCAAGACCTGCCCACAACAATGCTTAAATGTGTAGGACACAGTGTCCGTAGGTTCCCGATATCTATGTGTATGAGTCCCATGACAATACACTCCATAGCTTTGCAGAACAGGCTACTTAGGCTTATAGGGCAATATTTTCTGTGGTCCGTTGTGGCACCAACTCTGTGGAGTGGGACCACTGTCACTGTACACCATTCCTTGGGTACATATCCTCTGGTAACTCCGATATTGAACAGTGATGTAATGTGAGGGTTAAGTCTGTGATGATGCTCATGTAAGATGCAGGCTGGGACACTGTCTGGTCACATTGATACTGTGATGTACGCTTTGGGGAGAGCAGCACTCACCTGTTACTGTGTGATGTCAGGGAGGTTATTGGGACATGGACACATGCACACATGAACACATGCACACATGCACACATGCACGCATGCACACATGCACACATGAACACTAATACACACCTCACTACAGCACATACACACACATACCAGCAATCCAACACATACTCTATAGTGGGTGAAGGTGGGTGTCAGTATCACAAGGTAGATAGTCACCACACACGTGTCAGCATGCAGAATATGTGTTGCACAAGACCATGCAGTGCAAGTGTAGACACCCCTATTAAATTGCCTTATACATGGCTTTGATGCAACTGGGTTGTTGTTCAGTGATTGGCTACACCCTGGAACATAATGTGTACATGGACACAACATTGCTGTGCAGGTATTATCAGCTCTGCAATGCCCTGTGCACCATCACTCACAAGTATACATGCCATGGCTGCATGTGTTATCTGTGTGACACATAGATATCCATGTCTGAGTGCAGTGTCTGTGTCCATAGCAGATAATAGTGGGCATGGGTGTAGCACATGCATGCTATGTATACACACAGGATGTGCGGTGCATGTTGACATGAAGGAATCCCAATGCTCAACATGGCCACTGTACAGTGGTTATGGCGAGTGTGGGACATATTGCAAATATGTGGGTGCCAGACATGGCATGGCATGCTACATGACTGCAACATTAAGCACCACACATACCCAATGTGTGTCAAGTGACCTATACACCCACCAGCATTCCAGGACATATATGTGACACTTTGTGTGGATGGTGACTGCTGTGCATATTGTGTATACTGGCATATATAAGCACACAGACAACATGCTATGCATATTGTGTATAGGTGCATATGTTTGCACACACACAACACTGAGGTGCAAAGCAATGACTGCTATGAGAAGTACTGTGGTCACTGTAACTGGATGGAGTGTAGCACCCTGCACCCTGTGCCATCATCAACATGCATCTTGTGGTCACTCACAGCTACTAATGTGTGCAAGACCACTGCCTAGCATGCTGTACCTGAACTGCAGTGCCGTGGCTACGTTCACAATTACACACCTTCTACATGGGTGTGTGAGGTGCCCAATAGGGAGCATTGCCTAACATGAATGTGTTATGCATTGCAGAGTGTTGCACAGCCCCATGATAGGCCTCTACCCCTGAGGTACATCATGTGTGTGTGCATGACATGTGGGATACTGAAGTGTGACCTTACAGCAGGTGTGTGGTAATGCCAAATGTAGCATGTGTTCGTGTACTGCGTATGATAAACGTGTTCTGTTGTGTACAGCTGTAGCAACTATGCATATCCAATGTGCAGTACAATGTTGCCACAATTGTGTCTGCTGCACTGTGCATTGCATGTGATTGAGGCAGCTACTGACTTTACTGAGATGATTGATGTCTCACAGCAAACATGCACAGTATGCATTATCCGTAGGTATGTTACGTGTACATGGCCTACACCTCACCTATGACATGCACATTTCATTACCAATATTAAAGTGTTAACACACTCACCAGCATGTATTGTCTGCCCTGCTGTCACACCAGAGGGACCTAGAAGAATATGACACAGTTTGTCAGTGGCCACAACTGTGGCATTGCTACTGTGAGTGTGCTAAACAACAGTGGAACAACAGTCAACAGTCACAGGTGTAAGGATACTATTCCAAATATCAGTATTGCACACGTTAGGCAGCACAACTGCTAAACACACAGTACACATCTCACATATGCATATTCTAACAATACAGGTAACGGTAGTCTACAGCTAGGGTGTATTACCTGCATGCTCCATGTCATCCTGCTGGGTGGCCCCGGCCTCCATGATGACACATGTGTGACGCTGTTGCTGCTGTAGGCCAGGAGCCACCATGCTTAGGAACAGCTCCTCCACTCTGGTGAGGGGGGATGTATGGCCACCCCACCACCTGTGGCAAGCTGTTGCCTATGGATATCAGACGCATGCCACCGGACATGTCTAATTAAATCACTGCAGTGATGGCGTACCTGCTCATATGTCCAGTTATGCATGCCTATGTCATTTACCCGGCGAACAAGGTCTTGCCACAGTGCAGTACAGTCATGCTGGTGCTGGCTGGCCCTGGAAAAAAGCAGGTTATAATGCTGCACCAGGCTGTTCAGAATTTCCTGCTCCTCTGCAGCTGAATACGATGGATTACGTTGATGAGCCATAACCCTGGAAGACAATTAAACAATATGTGTGAGCATGTCATGTGACACACTTAACATTATGAAGTACAGATATCACTTAACTGCCATATATGGCATCTATCTGTCTATCAGAGGATACACACATTTAATACCACATATCAGTGCTCAGCCCACAACTGGCTGCCAGTGCCTGCCACACTCCATATAACACACCAGTATACACCAGTAGTCGGCACACTGTTTGGGATACAATGCACAACCTCGCCCTGGGGGTATATATCAAGCTAATGCATGAAGAAATATGTCATCCAATCCAATGAATGTCATTTACATTTACAGTATTACCGGTAA